>NW_014569783.1:208145-217527 GCF_001313835.1 Polistes canadensis
GTGTACTTTAATTTAATATAAGTTTCATTAAAATCTATTTACTTTTAGTATAAAAAATTTGTGCCGAAACTTTTCAAAGAAATTGCAAAGATGCACAATTTTCAGCATTGCCCTCTCTGACATTTCCTGAACTTTGCATGTTAAATTTACATCTTAACAATGTATTCTACGCATAGAAAAAAGAGTGTACTTTAATTTAATATAAGTTTTATTAAAATTTATTTACTCTAAGTATAAAAAATATTAACTCAAACTTTTCAGAAAAATTGCAAAGATGCACAATTTACAGTGTTGCATTCTCTGACAATTCCTGAACCTTACGTGCTAAATTTATATTTTGACAAAGTATGCCACGCATAGAAGAAAGAGTGTACTTTAATTTAATATAAAAATCATTAATATTCGCTCGCTTTAAATATAAATAATAATAAAACTATATTCACGGGAACAAATTGCAGTTTAATGTTAACTTGCAGAAAATGCAATGTATAATCAATCAAAAACAGATCAACTTTTGTTTAAAGTATTTTTTTATCAACTTAAAAAATCATTCGTCAATACTTTAAAAATCATGACTAGAGTTATATGGAACATCCTGTATTCTGATATGTATATTCAATTTATTCGCTATAATATAAACTAAAATTTACAAATTATTCAGTCAATCCTTGTAACTGGTAAACCAACAAAAAAAATCACTATAGGAAAGTGTCCGAAGGAAGAGCTAAAGCCATGAGTAAAAGATCAGTCAAACGGGAAGATCGTAAACGGAAAATTTCTCGCGGCCGCGAGACTACGCCGGTTCGGGCGAAGTCCACAACATGCCGTCGACGACCATTCTCGTAGCGGAACACCATAAAACCATAAACAGGACGACCTGTTAGCCGATACTCGTTTGGTACCTACCACCAGCCTATCTTAGCTCGCAGGTCGCGGTTTTGCAGATTTTGCTACGATTACCACCGTGGCTTCGGAAGTGCTTATAAACCGGCCTCCTTGAAAAATCATCAAAGCAAATCATTCCGCGAATAGGATAAGATATACCTATCTTATCCAACCCACATCGTTGGGAAAGTCTAGTCGTATAGGTAATAACAATCATTTATAATCCTGCTCGCGTATAAGAGAAAAAAAATAAAATAAAAATAAAATAAAAGAAAATATAAAAGAAAAATAATACTTACAATTACTATTTTTTTTTTCTTATACCATTATATTTATATTTCGAGATTCTTTTAATTCGATGCTCATTAAAATGGTAAGAGAAGATACTTTCCCACTCTTAGATGATTACGAAAAAGGCGTACGACGTTTTGATCATACCGTGAGAAGATACTTGAAACCAGATATTATGTCGTAGGCAGTTTCGATCGTTGGAGAATGTCAGGCATCCGAGAAAGAGAGAGCAGAAAAAAAAGAAAATAAAAAAATAAAAAGAAGGGCCCATAGCCGGAGTCTTGAAAGTTCTTTGATCGCGTGGGTGCTTTTATATTACACATTTTTAACCGTGTTTTTTTTTTACTTTCCCCTTTCCCCGTTTTTTATGTTCCTTTTCTTTATTAGAAACTAACCGAACATTCTTTCACAGGTGCAGAAATCTACTTTGAAGGATGTCGTTTAGAATTTCTATGGTTATTTTGAATGATCCCTAAAGGGGAAAAAAAATGGGGGAGATTGGATAAACGCGAACGGAAGTTCGATGTTAAACAGAATCCATTTTCTTTTTTAGATACACGACTACCCCTTTTTCTGCGACCTATAAAATTTAGGATGCACTTCTGCGATTAGATTGAATTGGGACAAGTTTTCAATAAGATTCAGGTGTATACTTATAAAAGATATGTACCTGCTGTTATTAAAATTAAAAATACTCGATATAATCCGTCAATACTTGAACAACATTTAAATTTAGGATAAGATGAGAGCATGATTTATGCTTCGAATCATTTTTAAGATATGAAACTAATCGAAAATACTGAATTGAACTAGTCGGCAAATGGGAGGAAGGTAAACCGGAAGTCATTCAATAGCAAAAAAGGTGAGGGAGGAAGAGGAAGAGATTATGATAGTGTTGGTGAGGGAGGAAGGGCGGGGGGGATTGGGGGAGAAAGGGAGAATAACGATGTTTGGAAGTAGGTATTTCTTATGGGTATGAATGTGAATAAGATAAAGANGGGGGGGGGATCGGTGTTTAGTTTTATGCACGCGAGAACTAATGACCAGTCAGTCGTTTATTATTTCTGCTATTTACGCGAGAAATACTAATGTATTTTCTATTAATTCCTTCCGTTCGCGTCTTACCAATACAAGAATAAAATAATCGAGTTCCACGTGTTCTCTAAACGTATATACGTAGATGAAACCAGGTCACGCAATCCAACAACCACGATTATTAAACCAAACGGATGTTGTGTATCTGCTGTTCCTCGTTTTGCACGACTTTAAAAGTATTTCGTTTAAGAAGAATCATCTCTTTTTTATCAAAAGAATATCCTGTAAGGTAAATTTATAATGTTTCGTGTATGTATAAGTATAGGTAATATTATATTTTTTGTATTGTTTTTCGAAATAAAATGATATATATCTTCATTAATTTACACGTCAACTCGAATCAAATGGAAATGCGTCCGAAAACGAATACGTCCGAAAACGAATGCATCCGAAAAAAAATACATCCGAAAACGAATACATCCGAAAACTTTTACTATTACCGTACGATTAAAAACCGTAAAATTATCATCATATTTAAGATCTTTTTTCTGTTTCGCGATGGAATTATTTTTGGTTGGAAAAAGTAAAAGAAATAAAAAAGAACTGAAAAAATATCTGAAATATTAAAATAACACATACGTACTTTAATTACAAAGTAAATAAAATTGATTAATCTTATACAAAAAAAAAAAAAAGAGAGATAGAAAAACGACAGATGTTTGATAATACGAAATAAGTGTTCTTACGTGTTCAATAAGTAATATCTACATTTTGAAAAGTAAAGTACGCGGAACGTGGATAATTCACATTTAAACGGTGTACTTTCGTACGACAACTTCGAAAGCAAATTCTCCTCGTTTATTAACGCCGAAAGATCGATAGTTAATTAGATCGAGTACGGTGCGAGCCTATCGAACGAAAGAACGAAAGAACGAACGAACCGATGCTACGTTTTGAAAGAGCAGCTGTTTCAAAAGGGAAGCAGGTGAATCTTGCTACCGTTCTTTTCTACCTGTATCCATCGGATAAAAAGGGATAGAAACATTCGATGGCGTTCACCCGATCTTTGGGCCAATCGTCGGTGGTTTCGTTCAGCCCCTAATGACGTGCCTAAAACCCCCTTCCTTTTTTTTCTTTTTTTTTAACCACAAGGACCGAACAGCCAACGCGTTAACTTCGAAAATTCCTTTAATTGCTGACACGCGACTGTTATTTATTGTCCATGCTAAAGGGACCCTAGATATTCAGTTTTATTTTCTTTGACAATTGTCACGTTAACAAGCTAACTGTACTTTTCTTTTCAACTTTGATAAACAGGATAAATAATGTAAATAAAAAGAGATTGCGTGATAAGAAGTAAATCGATTAATTTAACCTTTTTAGATGCTGACGTATTTTTTTCGGACATATGCCAAAACTGCGTCACTAATTGCTCGTGTATGGGAGGAAAAAAAATGTAAAATACTTTTCATACAAATTAACTTCACTTATATTGCATTGCAACAACAACAATTCAAAAATACCACTTATTTATTTATTGTAAATTTGTTTAAATTCATTTAGAGCAGCGTTGTTAATCTCTCCGCAATTTTAGCATAAAAAAAATAAAACAGCAGTCAAACAATTAATATATCATTCCTATTATTAATAAAGATTAATAACGAATAAAATATTTTTCATAAATGATTTCGTAATTCAAAACACGTGTCTATCAATTAGAAAAATATAATACGATTGATCATAAAAAATTGTGCAATTCAATTAGGCGTATAATTTTTAAGTAATCACCGATTAACAATCCGAATACTGAGATACCCTTAATCACTATGGATTAGTGGTGTCGATGCTTGCGATTTTTTTCGGACGAACAAAGCAAAGTTAAATTAACGGCGGCTACCTTTAAAAGATCTCTTCCTTTCTCTCTCTCTCTCTCTCTCTCTCTCTCTCTCACTCTTCGAAGCAAGGCCGATGAGAGGATATACACTGGATAGGGGAAGGGAGGGGGACAGTTAAAAAAAGAAATAAAAGTAATACAGAGTGAGAGAGTGAGCGAGTGGGGAGGATTCCCGGTGTAACGCAAACTCGCACACCGGCATCTCGTTATCAGCGTATTGCCGATCGCGGTAGCATTTCGCGGTGATACGCTCCTCTTCTTCTTTCTTTCTTTCTTTCTTTCTTTCTTGCCCGATCGAGTGAAACTCGAACGAGGTGGAACGGGAACGTAAAATACGAAAATGAAAAAAAAAAAAAAAAGGAAAGAGAACGTCGTGGATAGTCGGGTTAAGGTAGATCAAAGGGCGCCGGCAATAATTATAGAAATATGCGCGTTGATGCGTGCCGCCTTGTCGAGTAATCCCCGAAAGGGGGTTGCGATCCTCCTTCCTCCCTCCCTCCCCAGTTCCCCACCCACCTCCTCCTCATCTTCTTACTTACTTACTCTTTCTACTTTTCTCATCCTGTTTATACACTTGCATGCAACAGTTGTGTCGTTGCCAGGGACTGGATGTTATCGGACCTCTTCTTTCCTCTGTCAGTAATACAGTTATTTATTCGCCACTCGGTATCGTCCTGTAATCTATAAACACGCTGTTCTGTTCCTTCCCCTACTTGTTTCATTCTCGCTCGAGTATTACCACTACTACTACTACTATTACTATTACTATTACTACTACTACAACTGTTTCTCGTGCGATCGCTACCGTGAAAGTTAAATACTCGATAAACGCGCTTAACTCGCAACAACACAGCTGCAACTTGGTTTTATGCAGGAGTCCCTCTTTCTTTTTCCAAGTACGTTCCGAACTACTGGGCTACTTCTCTCCGATATAATTGCTCACATTTTTCATACTCTGTCAACTAAGTGGATTCGGATCGCGAATCGTGCTACGTTATTTCCAAACGTATTCTGCCCGTTCGTTATCGTTTATCTGTCGTTATAGATCGACTCTCGAGTATTTCGATATTACATATAAAAGAGAGAAAGAGAGAAAGATATACGAGTTCTCTGATTTGTAAGATTTTCAACGTTGATATTAATCGTAACAGGTAGAACGTTTAAAATCGTTTTAATCAAGTAAAGTGGATAATAAAATGTAAATTAAATATACATATATATGAAAAAAATAAATCTTTCGAATTGTGCAGCAATGAAACACGATATTTATTGTTACTAGTTTTCGGTCGAATAATATAATCTCTTATTTTTTTCTCTTTCTTTCTTTCTTTCTTTCTTTCTTTCTTTTTGTCGAACGCCGAAGAATTCGTGCGCAACGGATGTGACCCAGTTTTCGAATATACACGCGCGGGTTAGACGACGACGACGTACACGCTGACAACAATTATATTTGGCGTCTACTGGATAGAACAGACTGAGGGAACCGAGAAGGATAGAGAAAAAGAAAGAAATCAGGCGGGGGGTGGAGGAGGAGGAGGAGAAGGTAGAGTAAACGTAACCAATATTAATCACAGACATGCCACGAGGTGGACGATCCCCCGTGACAAATGTCAGACACGGTGCGATAGCTTGAATTTCGACGAGACATCCAAAGTTGCCAACCGTTGCCAATCCTGTTTCATTATACGCAACTTAGTAAGCACTGACAGATCTTTTTGTACGATATTAACGTTCAAACTTTGACTCCTATCCGATATAATATATCATTTAATTCCTATCGACAAATGTATATCTTTCATTTTCTATCTAACGATAACGTGACTATAAATTTTTCTGTTTTTTATTGATTATTTTTCTCTGTCGTCGTTATTTGAAATATCTACTTTCTCTTTGTTTTTGAGGTAATACTCCTTTTGGGCGCGAACCGACCGAAAAATTTGACAGAATGAAGTTAGCCGATAACTACGATGCGCGCGCATCACAGTGATACGAAATTAACAGCACGAATTTAGTCGATAAATTTACTTTAAATTTAATGTGGACTGAAATCCATATTCAATATTTTTATTCTGATATTTCTATATACACAAAACGTGTTTTATTATCGATACAAATAAAAATTATTTTTGTATTTTTAGGTTATATAATAATTACATACACACAGTGGTGATTCATGTTAAATGACTGTGAATATTTTCTAATATATCTTTAAAAACATTGATTATTTGTTAATATTAATGATAAAAGTCTATTTATTTGTTCATTATTTATTTCTACGAAGTGTCAGATAAAACACAAAATGAATCCTAGTTGTAATAACTCGGCACTCTCTCTCTCTGTTTCGTGAGAGAGCGGAAAAAGACGATTCGTTTGGGCGCACACATCTCTCATCTCACTTGGACATCTTTAGACACGGTTACGTCGGCGGATCATGAATTTTCCTCAGTTTCTCTCTCATTACTCACGAACGTTAAGCTTGGTAGGTGACAGGTGTCCCACGGATTCCCTGATGCAAAGGAGATGGACCAAGATTTCGCGTTGACGTTAAATCTCTTCTTCGTTTGGCGCGGGTGGAGGAAAAAAAAGATGAAGGGAAAGAAACGAAGACGGACAGGCTGTAAAACAGGAAGAGAAAGAAAGAGAGAGAGAGAGTGAGAGACACTTTGGTTGGTAATGCATATAACGGGTGACGTCCTAAATAATGTTCACTCAGCTAGCAGAGTCCACGGGCGTTCCCAGTTGATACGTGGCTCGGATTACCTTTCGTAAACCGCATTAAATCACCGTCCGTCTACACCAACTACTACTACTACTACTATTAATACTACTACTATGACATATAAGTCGTAACTCGAATAGCGAGAGATTCCTTCTGTCGTTAACTCAACTTCTCTCATCCTTTTCGTCCTATTCAAATTTCAAGCTTTAATAAAATTTCTCATTTCATTTAGTTTGTTTCTTTTCGAAAATCATTTATGGTCGTATACTTTGAAAAATGATCGTAAGATAAACCATTATTGGTAACGAGCTTTTAAAATAAGTTGAAAAACTTTCGAGGAAACGTAACTGATCGTAACATAAATGGTATTTCACAAATACTAGAGAGAATTATAGTTTTCCGCAGGATGTAAGAGTATAATAACTTGCAATCAGTGACAGATTGGAAATTTCTAACCTGTTATTATACGAGCTATATTGCGACATTTTGCATCGTGTCTTTCGAGAATGAATGTCTTTGATCGGAAAGAAAGGTTTTTCAACTTTTCATTTTTGTTGCTTCAAAAGTTACCATTAATGTGGAAGAATGTTATATCGGGATACAGGTAAGCTCTTTTAATGAGCAATAACGTTTTATTATATTCCTAAGCATTGGATACATTTAACATTATATAAGACTGTAGATTAAACGTTCGAATAAAATGATACAATAATTAAAACAAATATTGTTCAACGTTAAACGAATTTTTATCTCCAAAATTTCTATACATTTCTAATATATATCGATATACAAGATTTTATTTATTAGAAAATACTTGGTTGCTTGGAATACACTTCAATTGTTCCGTATAACAATCAATTATTTAAGCAACATCATTGACAATATCTATCGTAGTTTATCACGATCGAAAAAGAAAAATTACAGAGTCGATTAACGTCGACACGATTGACGCAACGAAGTTGAAACACAACGGGAATGCGTTTTCTCGTGTTGGAGGTCGTCAAAGTCACTGATGTTTTACGTAACATCTCGACAACTCGTATCATAGTGCAATGGAAAATGCATACAAACATACATATATATATATATATACAACTGATGTAAGTCAATAGCACACGTATAGCAGAATGGAGACGTGCATGAATTAATCATTGTATTGGTATTGCAATATATACGTATGGATCATTGTGCCACCGTATTGGCTACTGTCGTAAGGAAACCAATAAGAAATATTCGAATATCTGATCCGGTGAATAACGATAGATCTTTAACGATAAATCTGTGAAAATTCTTCCGAGTTCAGATTGAAAATTTATATACCAACATTCTCGTTCGGCATAGTTCGGCTTTTACTACTTGGAACATACGGCAACGATACGATATCATTCATTATCACCTAAGGCATTTATCCATAGGTAAGAAGAGTAAAAGCAAATGCCGGCGGCAAAGGTACGAAACAAACGGAGGAAGTCCTTGAAAACGTCGACCAGGTGCTACAGCGGAGTTTAATTAAGCACGTAAAGGAGTGAGTCAGGGGGGGAGGAGAGGAAGGAAGGTTCCTTCATACCCTTTGAGTGCACAGTGGAGGGTCGATCCCGTACACTAGAACGTAAATAAGTTCTACATATTACATACTACATATATACATATATATATGTATTTTGTATACATGGAATCACGTTGGTATACGCGTATATAAATGTATATATATGTATATGTATATACTACTCGCATAAGAGAACGTGGTACCCATATAGCCAGGTATCGTAAGCGCGATAAATCTCAGGAGTCAGGTGGACGATGGTCATCAGGCAGTCTCAGCGTGTAAGAGCTAACTCTGAGTTGAGAGTGCTGGGTTTTAAGCTTGTTCTCATGATGCCCGGATGGTCTAGGTACGACCCACGACCCTGCTGGCCACAACTTACCGCAAGATACACCCGCAATGCTTTCTACAATCCTCGATGGCATTCTTGACCCGACAGACCGGCCTGGAATACGCAATTCCGTCGGTTACCTCGTTCACGACCTGACTATGACTATGACGATGACAACCACGACAACGACGACGACGAGAACGTAAACAGGAACTGTGCTTTTACCTTACTTTAAATCTCATTTTTATTCCTATTTATTTTTCTCTTCTTCCTATTTGTTTAAGATATATTTTATGTGGTGCATAATAAAATGGGATGATCGAGATTATATTTTTTGATCTTTAAGAATAAGTAACGTGTTATTGAATAATTGTATGTTAATACTACACGTAGTATGGAACAAATTGTCAATTTCTTATAAAGGTAATTTCTTGACAAATCATTATTGTGCTACTATTACTATGCTATTTGGTTATAGCCAACAATTCTTATTAAATAAATGGTAGATTTTTGAAGATTGGTCATTTGATTTACTATCTTGAATAATTATATGTTAACACTAATCTTACTATGCACTAATTGTCAATTTTTTCTAATAGAGTTTCTTTAATAAATTATTATTGTGATATTTAGTAATAGTCAATAATTCTTATTTATTCTATCTAACAATTCTATCAAAAATCT
>NW_014569783.1:218434-237018 GCF_001313835.1 Polistes canadensis
GTATACACGAAACTCATTTCATTTAGTGTTAAAACGAAGGACAATGGGTGGAGTGGTAAGTTAACATCAGTCTTTGAAACAACTTTTGTCGTAGAAGAAAAAGAGAGACAGAGAGAGAGAGAGAGAGAAAATGACAGAGCGTAGTATGGTAGGGACAAAGGGATTCCCTCGACGCGATATCACACCGCGATCTTGTCACATTCCTAATGATCACAAGATTCGTAAGCCGGTGATCGTAAGATATCTGGAGACAAGTAGACACCCGTGGAGCAAGATACGATCCCGATTACAGACCTTACAATGGCAAACATATTAATTAATATGCGTCTCCTCCGAATATGGGAGATAACTTTAAACACAAAGGAAGTAGAATAGAATAAGAAAAATAAAAAGAAAAAGAAGTATCAGATACACTCCGTTGATGTTGCAATCATTTTTTTAATTCAACGAAATAAAATAATAGCAAAAGTTTTTTCGAAATTAATTGTAACTAAAAAAAAAAAAAGCAAAAACAAAAAAGAAAAAAAATATTAAATTCCTTTAGATAAGAAAATAAAGATAAAGTGATGGCGGTACTATTTTTTAAAGCTGACTCTTGTCAAGTGATTCAATGTTTTCCATTCTTCATTTCCTGCAAAAGCCTTAAGAAAAGAATACAGATGGTAGATATACGATCTTCGGTCACAGAACAAACATTATGCTAATATTTGTTCAATATTTGGCCGGTCCATGTGGGTGTCGTCTAGGGTCGCCCACGCGAGCGCGTGTTTCATCGAAAGGAGAGACCTAAACGACGTATTATTATACGTCGCGTATAACGCGATGAAGCTTATGCTGCTGCAGGTGACTATGTTTCTCTTTCCACATATTTATTTTTTATTTCTCTCTCTCTCTCTGTATTTTTTTTCTTCTTCTTCTTCTTTGTTCTTCTCTTTAACTTTTATTACACGTTAAACGAAACATTATTTCAATGATAGCTAGCTAGAACTAGCACGTGCCACCGTGTATATAAATATCTAACTATAATTTTTCTAACTGGGGTTAACTCAATTTTTCGTAATTTCATCGTGTAACTTCTATGCGCGAGTTAAGAAAAAAAGAAAAAGAAAAAAAAGGAAGCATCCAACCGGTTGGCCCATGCCGGGGGAATTCTTTGAATTCAAACTCGTTCGATATCTTAAAGTGATTATCGGTAATAACTATTCCCCTTTGATATAATTACTATAATCATCCATTAAATAACAGTGTCATCCTTGATCATTCTCCTCGTATTAATATTCCTATTGCATTTCATTTCAATTAAATATTTATGCATCCGTTCTTTACAAATTGCACTTCTAATTATTTACAATGTTCTTACATTATTATTCCCACACACATACACACACAAGAAATAATAATAATAATAATCAATGGAAAAAAGATAGATATAAAACAACAAGTTTAGTGCATCAATATGTATCTGTTTTTAGTAGATCAATAGAAAAGTGAACAATATTAAAGATAAGAAAACTCGAATCTATGGCCTTTTGTTGTTAACAATCGAAACCACCAAGCAACGTGTTTTCGCGAATCAGTCGCACGTGCTAACGTGTAGGTGGTGCATGATTTAAACCTCTCACAATCAACAGCATACAGGTAACTTGGTTTGATCCGTTAGATACTTTGGGCCCCAGTATGTCGCCCCCTCGTCATTGTGAAATCATGTTTTACATCTAGTGCTCATAGAAGTCCAGTTATCGATGCTTCGATTATGCATCTAATGGTCTAACCATGTTTACCAAGCGATTGTAGATTTATCGATTGCTATTAGAATCTATCGCATTGATGCGTTCTATCATAAATTTTCATCGTGATCAATCGCACAACTATCTTATTTCAAAGCTTGTCTAAACCCCCACCCCCACCCCCAGCCCACCTCACCCCGTTTGGTATCTAAGTTTATTACTTTATTTATATTTCAATCATTGCATTTTCTATTCGTCAATTCATTACCCATCTCAATATTTTAATATATTTTTTAAGATAATAATAATAATATAATAATAATCTATTATATTTTATTTCGCGTTTTGTTTCTTTTGCGATCTAATATCGTTGTTTATTCGTAACGTTTTCATTAAATGGTATGCGATAAATTGAACGCATATATATACCTATCTTTGCTACCAACGAGTCATACAATCCAGTCTATCGTTTACTATAAATCACCCGTTATAATGTAATAAATTAAACGGTCTTTTATATATGGCAATTACATATTTATCTCCGTTGTATATCTTACTTGTTCTCAAACGAAATGTAAACGTAAATAGGTGTCCATGCTATTTATCGCTATTTTAAATTCATATCTTTTACTAGTGGTAACTTCGACAAACAAGCGATAATTAGGCTGATTTTAATTAACAGCCACTGCGCAAATTTTATAATCGTATGAGTTCAAACAGTGAGTGAGTGAGAGAGAGAAAGGGAAATACATTTCTTAGATGACGAAACTTTACGAGTTCGTAATAGAAAACAAAGCCAAGCCTATGGCGTTGAAGAATTTCTTTTCTACAGTTGGTATACTATCATTTTTATTAGAAATAAATATTCAATGTGCATTCCATTGACGCCACCCGCTAACATAATCCATTATAAATACCATCGAGTTGTCAATTGTTCTTTAACACACACACACACATACAGACATATGATTTGTAATAATTAATTTATAATCATTTTCTTTGGTCTCCGATTCCTGGGGAGTAGAAAACGTACGCATACGACGGAAGTATGCCATACGTTATTTGCCTTTTGCTGCTCTTTTCAAAACACCTACGCATGCATCTTTGTATCCATACTTTAAACCGGTACTCACTTGGTCCCCGTCCGTGAGAAATTTTCTCTTCGCGTTGAATTTTTTGTCTATTTTTTACTTATTTAGATATATTTATTTAATCTTATTTTATCGTAATAATATAAATGATTTCATTTTCTATTCTAAACATTTAAAGTGTGTTATTTTATTTATTTACTAAATTAATTCTTCTCGCATATATAATGATCTAATTTAATTTAAATGAATTTCTTCTTACGTTAAATGTAACTTTAAATTCATGCAAATTTATCATCATGTTCCTCGTTAACTACTAAGATAACTTCATTTTTTCTACTTAAAAAACTAACGTCTCGAGTGTATTGAAAGTTTCATTAAAAAAGAAGGATGGATCTTGGAGTTTAGAAGAAAACAGAAGCGAGAAAACGAAAGTAGAAAACTTTCGAAATTAATGAGAGGTTAAAGTTCAACGAAGTAAGAAGCGATCGTGCTTATTATGATTCATTAATTTCTCTTTTATCTTTCTCTCTCTCTCTCTCTTTCTCATGACAACGTAATTATTATATACGAGAACGATGATAACGTACAAATTTTTATCATTAACGGAATATAATTTTTTTCCTAATATTTGACACGTATAACGAGTTGTTCAAATTTCTCGTTCGCAATCATTTGTCTTGGCATATACGAAAAAACGAATATCTAAACTAATAAGCTATTAAAAGTTATGTTGAAAACCTATTATTATATCACAAAATGAAATTCTTCATTCTCACATTCGTAGGAAGTAATTTCACCAACGCAATTTATCATTATCCAATAGAAAAGAAAAGAAAAGAAAAGGACAGTCCATCTTAAAATCGCTTTCTAAACTGAAATCGTTTAAATAATCCATCATAAATATCGGACGCGTTTATTATTACAAAAAGAATAAAAAAATACGTAAGATACAATTACGTTCAGATAGGTTTTTCAACATTTCTCGAGTCTCATTATTTCTTCCGGTAAATATTCCATTCGTTAATGTCTTAATCCCTGATGAAAATCAATTTGTATCGCGAAATTTCGGTACAATAGTAAAGAACAATTTAACGCGAATTTAATCGAGCGTTTCGACCAAAAAAAAAATAGAAAAGTATAGAAAATAAATTCGAATAATATCATTTACAATGAATCCTCAAAAAATAAAAGTTAAAGGTAAAATGTTGTCCCTTAAACCCGTACGTATTTCGATGTATTGGTAAAAGCTTCGTGCATTTAACCGAAAAAAAAGAAAAAAAACAAAGAAAAGTATAAAAAATGAATTCGAATATTATCTTTTAAGATGAATCCTCAAAAAATAAAAGTTAAAGTTAAAACGTTGTCCCTTAAACTAGTACGTATTTCGATGTATTGGTAAAAGCTTCGTGCATTTAACCGAAAAAAAAGAAAAAAAAAACAAAGAAAAGTATAAAAAATAAATTCGAATATTATCTCGTTTACGATGAATCCTCGAAAACTAAAAGTTGTCCCTTTAAACCCGTATATCTTTCGATCTATTGGTTAAAACCAGCACTGGGAAACACGTATACAATCATAGATCTTTTCGGATTAGTAGTAGTTGCTCGTAAAAGATTCTTCGATCTATTGCAGATGATCTCGTGCATCTGCGTCAGGTTCAGTTTCATCCTTAAAGTAGTCTTTGGTTTTCCATCCTCGTGGTTGGTCGTTGTCGTTTTTCACAGTTTCACGCAAAAAGCAACCAACGTCCGGCACGTTGCCGACGACGATTCACATCCCGTCGTTCCTTTCCTTTCCTTTCCTTTCCTTTCCTTTCCACCGAACCAAGGAACGAACGAACGATGAATCTCACAGAGATTCCATCCGTGAATTCCGGTTTTCCGTACAAACTCAACAACGACGACGAGTGGAAAGGAAAGAAAGAGAGAGAGAGAGAGAGAGAGAGAGAGAGAGAGAAAGATGGGGAATAGTATGGGGAAAGTGGGGAAGTGGGGAAGTTGGGGTGAAGGTGATGTTGAAGAAGAAGGGGAGGTGAGGGGAAGCGGTACCGGTCAAAAGCCGCGCCAATGGAATTCGCGTAGGCGATTAATTCATGAGGGTGGAAAATTAAGAACGCTTTTTACCGATTACATCGTCCCCGTGTAATTAATCTAAGGACCAGCGACAGTTTTAACGTGGTCACTTCGATAAATTATAACTTCGATCGTGATATTAAGAAATTGTCGTTAGTATCGTGCAAGGTAAAGTATACTCAATTAGTTGTTTATCTCATTAAAAAATACAAATTATTAATAAATGTGTCACAGGTTAAAGTTGGACAGGTTTGAAATTTAAAAGTAGTATCAAGTGCAGTGAGTATTGTTTTGATTAGATGTTTTAATATAACAGTTTTTAGGATTTTATAACGATTTGTAAATGTTAAATACAGTTTATTTTTTATTTTCGTAATAATATGTAAAAGACTCTGAACATTAATGATCGAGTTGCTGAATAAGTCCCCGAAAGGGACACGAAATGTTCTATAAGATCGAAAAAAGGTTCTACATTTTTAACCTGTCTGACTTCCCCGTGATACATTTATTAGTAAAGTATAGTTATTCCTCGATTAACAATAGGATTGTTATCTATTCAAGTTTTCACACACGTGTCTTTATATTACTACATGTAATACTATTAATAAATGCTGTTTTAATTAAAAAATTCATTGTTTTATATTAACTTTATACGATTTCATGTATATAATTATTATATTTTTATAATATCCATACAAATATATTATACTACACGTATATATGTATTTCTAATCAAGCTTGCAGTTATTGATATAATTATTGACCGAATAAAAAATAAGAAAAAGGGGAACTTACGTAATATAAAATCGAATTAGATCAAGGTGTTCTCACCAAACATGATCAATATTATCGATCATTCGAGAGATACCAGAAAAAAGGAAAAAAAATTGAAAAAGATCGAGAAAGTTAGAGATAGGGTGAGTATTACCTTCATTTTTTTTGTATCCCTTACTCGAGATCGCATGCCGATCAATAATTACTCATATATTCCTCTCCCTTCGCGTCACCTTTCGCGTTTCAGTTTTCCCCCCATTCCCCCTCCCTCCTCCCTTCCTCCTCCCTCCCTTCTGAGTTTTTTCCTCGTAGTTATAGCGGATGTGAAGGGAAAAAAATTTGCTAAGAACGCGACGACGACGACGACTGTGCTATCCAAGAACGAATGAACGAATGAATGAACGAATGAACGAAGGGCAAAAGAAACGGGCGGCATAATGGGCCCGCGGCGAATTTCATACGCGATAAAATATACCGCTCGAGTATCGGATCCAATTAATCAGCGTTAATTACGGGCGCGGGGGCAGTCCCCGGTACGAACCAACGAGGACGATTAATGAGTAATTGATTTCGATCACGCCACTCGCCGCCGACCGGGAAAAAGGGCATGCCGATGAGGAGAGTACGACCCGGTCGATCGTAAATTTTCCCTTCCAGGTTACCTTACAGGATTCCCTTTCAAAGTTTACGCTCTTCGGGCATGCTCCTACTTCGTGAACGCTTAAAAAAGTGTGCGAAAAACTTGACGATGAAGTTTTGAGGAAAGAACAGAAATAGAAAATAATGACGAATGATTATACCTTTTATATCTCGTCGATCCCTTATTTTGGGTTTACGCATTAAACCTTTCTTCATTATTTTTATCTTTTTTTTAATATTTAGTTTATTTCGTTTAATCAAACATTGACGGGAATTACCCATTGTTACATAACTAGAATAATTATTGAAAGATAAAGATAATATAAAAATATAATACTGATAAATAAATTAATTAAATAAAATATAAAAAAGATATATAAATAATCAAGATAAAAATAAATAAATAGATAAAATATATACATAGTAATTAACAATAAATAAAAAGACTATATGAATATATTAACAAAATTTAAGATTTAAATAAAAAAAATATACAATAAGTAGTAAATTAAAAAGCGATTAAAAACGAAACAAGAAAAAACAAAGTCATACAATTAAAATGAGTTTAAACAAAATTGAATGTAACATATGAATTGGTTGAAAGATCAATGAATTGAGGTGTGGAAATGGTTATATTATATATATTGTACCATCGTAATCGTATTTATTATTTCCCCTTCTCCCCATCAATGACTGGGCACGTTCCTCCGATACGTTTTAACTCGCGAAACGTTCATTACTTTAAAAGAAAGTTCGATCATGTGTAGACTACTCATAATAGATACACGAGTAACTTGACTAATCCTTTTCTAATCTTTTTTTGATCGATAAGTATCGTAAAAGAAGGAGGAGGAGAAGGAGGAGGAGAAGGAGGAGGAGAAGGAGGAGGGATTTCCGAACGGTACTCCTATAGCTTAAGAATAAAGACTGCAAATTTGCGTTAACGAGCGTAACTTTGCTACAACAAGTAGGTAATTAGGACTAATTGACACTTCGTCTATGAGATAGTAGACGTAGTCGAATAACTTTCACGCTTAGCGAAATAAGCGTTACTTCCTTGATACCCCTTATTGCTGAGATAGGTAAGGAAATCATTTAGCTTTCTTTTCTACGACCGGAGCTTTGTCAAAAAAGTTTCCTTTCCTTTCCTATCCTTTCCTTTCCTATCCTTTCCTTTCGTTTCATTTCGTTTCGTTTCGTTTGCGTTCGGAATAGGTATATGAAGAAAGAGACAGGGACGATTTCCTTGCTGATGATTAACCGTTTTCGCTATGTCTTCTGTGACCCCCTCAGACGAGACTAATCTTTTGGTCAACGCGAATTATCGACCGAGA
Organism: Polistes canadensis; assembly: GCF_001313835.1. NCBI lineage: Eukaryota > Metazoa > Arthropoda > Insecta > Hymenoptera > Vespidae > Polistes > Polistes canadensis. Next base: position 226,072 of record NW_014569783.1, read on the forward strand.
AAAAGAAAGAAGAAGAGGTGACGTTCCTTCTACCTGCTTCGATTAACGACCTTACTATTCAACCGGACTCACGATAATTCAAATTCGAAGCAACTCGAGAATCCGTTTCTACTCTCTTATACAGGGTGAATCATTAATCCTTATCTGTTATTACTAATGTCATCGAAAATATTTTCCATTTTTTTTCGGATAACAGCACGCATTTTTCGCGATAACTTTAACGCGAATTTCTATTGTTCAATTCTTTGTCAAAAGGATTTTATTTTGGTTTCAAGATCATCTTGGATACCTTGCAAAGTGAATCTATAAATTTTTTTTGAGAAAACTTCAAGAAAAATTCGATAATTATCATAACTTAACGCGTGATTCCTTTTATTTCATCATAATAATTATTCTGCACGTTTTAAGACTACGATAAAAATTTTCTGAACGTTGTATCGGCCGTGTGGGGGGTGTAAGTTGATTAACTAACTCCTTAACACGATTTTACTTCGTTCAAATTATTTTTATAGAATAAATTGAAACAGAAAGTATGTCTTTTCGAAAAAATCAGCGAATGTATTGCAAATAACAGAGTAATCTTTACGGATAACGATTCGTGGTCCACCCTGTATACATGTAAGTACGCATACGCATATATAATTGCACGTGCATGAATATGTACGTATTACACGGGTTGCGTGTCGAGAACGAAGCTGTTCTAAAGTATTAATTCTTCGTTTTCTGCTTATTTTCGTTTCGCTCTTCGAACTCCACCTGGATGATTTTGCTTCGTCCTCGTTTCTTTTTTCTACCTGCTCATTCATTCACTCACTCACTCACTCTCTCTCTCTTTATCTTTTTCTCATATATTTTTTTTTGGGTGTTCTCTTTCTTACGAGGCCGAATTCTCGACGAAGCGTGAAAACGAGCACCAGCAACCAATACCAGTACCAGTACCGGCAGCTTCGCGAAATCGATCCTAATTTCGTTTCGAAATCACCTGGCCGGGATTTCAATTAATTTTACGATTTACGTATAATCCCTTTACGTTATATGTCTTCACGAATGAGGTATAAGCCATTGAAAAGGATCGATTCCAACCTAATACACTTTGTCTGACGATGAACATTATTCTATCTGCATAGGAAACATTTTGCTATTACTAATCATCGATTTCATTACATTTTCCCCCATGCTTGCTATTTTTTTTCCCTCGTACGATTAGTTACACCACGTTATGCGGTAATTATATTTATTTTCTAACAAAAAATATATTTTGTTGTTTCAAAAACGATAACATAATCTAATTATTCTTGTTAAATCACCGTTAAATTAAGTCATCATCGTTTACAGTATATCTAAGTGTATTTAATTGCAGAAAAAAATGTGTTAATATAAATCCCATCGATGGGAATTATAAAAACTCGTTCGTATCTCTCTCTCTATCTCATTTTTTTCTAACTGTCTCTTCGAAAATTTTTCGAAATCTGATAAATGCGTTTATAGTTACCGTACATGTACATTCTCTATACAAGTATAAGTATTTTACGTATAATACCATACCAACGAATCTTTAATCGAACGGTGGACAAGCGCTTAATTAATTAACGTTTGATTCACGGTTCGTGGGGACGTTAGGTCTGGGGCAAGGATCTGTCGATCAAACGATCGATTCATCGATCGATTCAACGATCGATAACCGTGCGTTCGTAGACGCCGCGAAAAGTGCTGAGTTGTGATTACATTGTTTGGAGTTGAATAGAGCCGTCTGTATGGTGCATGGGGGCATTGTGAGTTACCCGAAGAACTTGTTGCTCTGCCTTCTTTATCTCTCTCTCTCTCTCTCTCTCTCTCTCTCTCTCTTTCTCATTCTTTCTTTCTTTCTATCTATCTCTTTTACCTTTTTCCACGGCTGTTCGATTTATACTTTATATAAATACAAGAGCCGTAACCCGGTGGTTCTTCCGTGCGAACGGTTACCGGTTCTACGTAACGAAAGACATCCTCTTTCTCTCTCTTTCTCTTTTTCTCTTTCTTATGGTTCTCTTTAGAAAAATGATATCATTGAATTATACGACGAACGTGAGTTTAGTGCCTATATAACGTGGTGTATCGTATACAACGCCATTGCACACTGTGTCCGATTGTGCACGCGGTTTGCTTGCTTGCTTGCTTGCTTGCTTGCTTACTGGACTTAGAAAAAATTTCAAATGTCTTCTCACCTTAGAAAGAGTGACTAAGAGAGAGAGAGAAAGAATAAGAAGAAAGAAAGAAAGAAATATTTTATTGCATTATAACGTCATTGAATTCAATTAGCTTGAAAATCGTTCATAGATATTAATCGTCGTAGTTGGATGCGATATGATAGAATTTTATTTGAGTATATTGGCAATTATTTTTTTATCCGTTAAAAGAATCTTCTTCTATCGTATTGTCAAATCAATTCATCGTGAATATTTAGAATATTTATTAGTGGATGCAAAAAAAAAAAACCTAAAAAACATACGTTTCTATTTGTATAGATGTAAATGTGTACACGAGTATAAGTGCATAAACTTTGAGTTGAGATAAAACAAACAATCTTGTATAAAGTTTGTTCTTGTATATGTAATGTAATTCTTATATTATTCAATCGCATACAATGTACTTTGTTTTTTGTGTAAATTGCATACGAATGATTACACGTACAAAATACAAATTGTTCGATCTAATTTCTAATAATATAAATAAAAATAAAATAAGTACATATATATATATACGATATATTAAAACAATAATTATTAACGACCTATATTGTTTCAAATAAAAAGAAATTCGAGAACGATCGAAGTATTATTATCGACGTTAAAGATCAACAGTGTTACGCCTTGACTCTGGTAGTTAATTAACGATGCAAATGCGATTCGCAACGCTTGTTAAAAAAGATAAAAAACAGAAAAAAAAAGAAAAAGAAAAAGCAAAGAGAAAAAATAAAAAACAGAGACCGGTGCACAAAATTTCTTCTCAGTCGTCTTCCTTCCTTCCTTCTTGTCGTTGAAATACTAAATTCGACTGGCTTACACCTACACCTAGTTGATACAAAAAGGAACAAAAAAATGGTCTCTCTCTACTATATAAATTTACGTTCTTATATATTATGCTTGTTAAGAAAAAAAAAATAAAAAAAAGAAAAAGAAACTTCAACTGGGCGACTCGCAGGTGTAAGGGCGAGCACGGGCCACACTTTTTCGTCCACTTTGTATATTTTTTTTATTGATCTTTTTTCGTTCCTTCCGCCAGTTTGAATTCTCAATCGTATCGTATCGTATCAACAGCATCGAAGAAACCGCTTAATTGCGGGTCCAGATAAGTAATTATCGATGTTATTTCCTTTAGGTGAATACAACGTTGCATCCGGGATGCCAGGTGCAACATTGAAAATACTACGACAACGTATGACGACGACGACGACGAAAACGAGTCAAAACTTTGTTTCTCAGTTACATTATTACGTCGAATGTGTAACCGGACGATGTGTGCGATTCTTTAAAATAGATAAGAAAAATTTAACGGTTGATACGTGAGATAAACGATGCAAAAGGCAGGTACTTAAATTGAATTTTTAATATTTCTATCTATGCCATTCAATCTATAATATATTATACTTATGTGTATTATAACAACTATTTTAAATCGTTCTATATATATATCGTCGTAATATCTACCGGTTTTCATAAATACGGAAACTATGGTGTATCATTAAATATTTGTAACTTAGTTAAACAAAAAGTTAAGTTAGTCTAACGAACTATAAACTCTTGGTAAATCCATTTATTCTTTACCTGGTGTATGAGTTATTTTTCTTCTTTTTTTTTTTCTTAGTTTATCCAGTAAAGCTTATAATTTATTATTCACAAAAGTAATTACACACATACAGACACACGTGTGCACGCGCGCGTCACGCGGTTAGATCAATTTCTGTATAACGTTGGTACCGAACGTTTTTTCTGTTTCTTTTCTTTTTTTGTTTTATTCACAAAATAAAAAAAATCATGAACGGACGCATTGGATGCATGCGGGCGCCGTCTTGGCCGGTCTCGTTTCCCTACAACGACTTCCTGCACTTGCCCCGAAGTCGAGCATTAACGAAATTGCATACACAAGAGAGACGCCATATTCTCCTATGACTCTTACCAATATGTTTCTTTTCTTTCATTTTTTATCGATATCTCTTTTATATACCCTCATGAGATATAATAAAATTTCCAGTTTCTATGCGAAATATTATAAAGGATTCATCAAGTTTTTATCGCGACAAATTTAAACCCATAAACAAGAGAATAACCATCAATCTTAACAAGTGTGTCTCGTTCAATGACCAAAATAATTAACTTTTCGAATTATATTTCACTCCCCCCAACCCCACCACCCTTTAAGTATCATCGACTACTACTATTGGCTCCTACGATTTCCGATCGATGGGTCCAAGTTGTTTCAGATTAATTCTCAAGATTTTCTCCCCATTCTTATCCTTCCCACCTCCTTCTTTCCTCCTGTTGAAAATTTCATGGTACGAGGGGACGTGATTATCGGTTAACGTGCGTTATCATTAAAGACTATTCCGCGTTGTATATTAGTAACAGGTAGTGCGGGATATATCTGTGCTTCGATTAAAAAAAAAGAAAAAACACAAATAACGCGTACCAATCTCTTCGCGGCTTCATAAAACTGGCCGTGTGTCCGGTAATAACGTGCGAACGCGCTATCCATCAGTCGAGACAAAACAGTTAAGCGGTCGTACGCCTTGCAGGAGAGAAACAAAAAGAGAAAATGAGAGAAAGAGAAAGAGAGAGAAGCGATAATGAACGTCCGTGACTCATACCGGACATCTCTGGACACGAGGCTGAGAAAAAGGTTGTCTTGGATCTCTTAAAGTAACTCGTAGAAGGTCTTGGTTCTATAATTGAAATGAAAAACGTAATTAAAAAAAAATGGGACAGATTGTTTCATCTTTTTAGATTTATCTATCATGGTGTTAGTATTTATTTATATCGATAGGAAGATTAAATAATATAGGAGAGCACGTAAATGAAATTTAGTGAATTTTCTAGTTGAATGGATTAAGTTTAGGGGGATAATTGAAACGAGACCAGTACCACCTGCTGATTCGGTATCTTTGTCGTTGCATCAAATTAAATTGAGTATATGTTTGTGATATTTTCATTTGAAAAAATTTAATAAAAATAAATAAAGTGTCAAATTTATGACGTAAAATGCATGTTTTTTTTCTGAAACTATCATAAATTGCTAAATTTTTCCGAAATTCCAAATTCCGATTTGATTGACTATAACTACTACTTTAATTTATAAGAATTTTTTACAATTTTGCAAATCGATTGACATTTATTAGAAACACGATGCAGACTATGGTGCAACTTTATTTTTTTAAGTGTTGTAAATCACGTGATTTTATATATAGTAATTTTTATAAAAATAAAGAGAAATACAATTTATTATAAGGTTTATAAATTACCAATAAAAACAATATGCATTATTTATTTTTATTAATTTTTATTATTATCCCTATTAATAAAAATTCTGTTCTTTTAAGGCATAAGGCCTTAATAATAATAAGAACCTTTCACACGAGAATATTTTTTCTTTTTTTATGGTTTGTACCGAAAAACACACATACACACAAACTCGGACAAATTATTATTCTTAGTAATGGGGTTTAAAACTAACGTCGGTGATGTTACAGGTACGAAGGGTGACATAAATCTAACTTAATGATATTACACCTAACCCCGAGGAGACACTATCTTTTTTGGTTCAGTAAAACACGAGAAGAGAAGAGCAGAGAAGAGAGAGTGAGAACACGCGTGAGAATAACACTCGAAAACTCGCGATCTTCTTTCACAACAGACGCCCGTTTAACATCACGATCGTACCAAGAGAAAAAAAAGATTACACATATCGTCGAGTTATCTTTATTTCTTTTTTTTTCTACATTTTTTCGAGTATTTTCTTGACCGTTAAACGTGGTCGTTTAAAACATACTTTAACTACATCGTAGTCGACCCTTCTTCTCACTTGACCTCGGTCTTGAACAACGGTAAAATCTTCCCCTATTCCTTTTCAATTTCTGTCCATATTTGGGAGATCCGTTTTCGGTTCGACATTTAACTCTTAACTCTAATTCAAATGATTCTTATATAATATACCGTTTAAACATTCGAATTATTTATTATACTCGCGGATTAAATTCCTAATAATATTCTTTCAAAATCATCTCTAAAATGAATTTAAAAAATCTCAAAATTATGCTATCAAGATTATATCAGGTAAATCCAAAAGTTCGTGTGCATAATTAACATACGCATTGATAAGAACGTTCTTAAAAAAACCTTGTAGAATTAAAGCCACATTTAACGGTGAATCAGATCACAAAAAAGATGCATTAATCTCATGGGAAAGTTTTTCGCCATTTAAAAAAGACTAGAAAAGTATCCAAAGCTTGAAAAGTGGGTACACGAGTTAAACGTGCACGAACTTTTAGACTGACCTAATAATTTTGAATTATTACATATAAATTTGTTTCTTACTTTTTTAACGTTTTCCCATGATTCTCCCCACCCCTACCCTCATCCCCGTTCAGCAAATGATCTCCTATTTTCAATTTGTAACTTGGCTACTTTTCGGATTTCACGTTGCTGGTGGCACGTTTACGATACTCTTAGAATACTTATTTCTATGGGAATATCTTGTTAAATAATAAATATAGTTTTACCATAGGAAACATAAACGTTAAGAAAAGGCTTACCTTTCTCTCTCCACCCCCCCACCTCAAGCCTCCCCTTTTTTTTTTCTTATCGTACTACGGTACTACCTGCTTTCGACCCCTGCAATTCTTATGCACTTTTTTTGCAGCCACGTAGAACTAACATAAGTAACATAAACGAGTTCCAGAGTTAACTCGAACGGACAATTCGTTACGCTCAGGGTGGTTCAGAAGCAACAACCTTGGATTTCATATAATAACCGTACTAGATTCTCGTGTTCTTCCTGTATATTCATCTTTTCATATTTTATATAGATAGATTTTAAAATAACGTTTATTGGTCAATTCAAAGAAAAAATAATAGAAAAGATTTTGTATTAAAAAAAAAAAACAAAACGTAGACGAAAGTTAATTTTGTATTATTTTAAACGCGTGGGTGGTAAAATTATTTTTAATAAGAGTTTTTAGAAAACGTAGATCGTAAAATAATTATAGGAAGTTGATTACCGAAAATAATATAATGGGGTACCCCCTGTCGATGTTTAGGATGATTTTACCACGTGAGATAATAAGCGTGTGCGTTATGAAAAGAAGAAATAAGTAGAATTTAATGCGTGAACGAATACTCGTTGTTGATTAAAATGGCTCACATGCTGAGTTCCTAAAACTATCTACTAGTAAAAAAAAACTATCGACCCCGTGATTAGAAATAAAAAAAAAAACAAAAAGATAAATCGAATTAGAAAGATCAGCAGCACCAGCAATGTGGTAAAGTAGAACACACGGATATTTATTTTCTAAAATAATCGATAGTGTTGCGTAAAAAGGATTGAGAAAGTATTATAAAAAAAAAGGTTCTAAATATAATACTCACTAAGAATATTTATTCTTAAGTTATTCCCATCGATCTATCATGATTTCTAAGTTTCTCTATAATCTAACATGATAAAGTCCTTATGTCAAATGTATATGACTTTATTTACCGGTTTATTCACAATGCATGATAAAAATTGATAGATCATCTCGTAGATAACGACAGCATAACTTTCGGTGATTTCACTAGGAACATTCATTATCCTTTCTTTTTTTCTTTCTCATTTTCGTTGTCACGATAGATTGCAAGCAAGACCCTCCGCAGAGAATCGTTGTATAACAGGTGAAATTCATGCGGTTGGTCTTAGTAGCGGAATATGAAAATAAAGGTGTAAAAGAAGAAGAAAAACCGAAAAAATATTCTTTACGATAAAGAAATAACCGTTAGATTCGCATTAATATAAAGTGACGGATTGTCCGGTAGTGTCATGGCTATATTCAAATATTGAAAGGAAAAGGAATAAATATAAGAAAAAGATAGAAAATCTCTATGAAGAATAGCGGGGAACACTTAGATCTGTGGTGTATTGTGATTTTACACGGGACCCTGCGGGATATCCGAACGGTACCGGGAATAATCGGCAGGCTCTTTCTCAGTGGGTACCGGTAAATACCACTAATCACTTCTCGATCCTTTCTAACCCGCCTTGACCCCACTGCTCGAAGAGTTATGGTCGTTGGTTTTATTCAGACTACCTTTGCCAGGACCTCGACCCTCGGTTAGTGCCTGAAAAATTCGTGCCAATGCATCGCGCGAAAACCCTACGGGAGAACACCAGGAAGGTTTAGTTCCTTCGCTTGTTTCCTTTACGAGCACATTGAAAAAAAAAATAAAAAGGCCAAGGACTCGTTTAGCCGAGAAAGGATCGGGGTTTACGAAGCAAACATGCCAAAGTGTTTCCTTCATTTTCGCGATAAAGTTAAATGAATCACAATGAGAATGAACGAACCGATGTTGTATTCAACTGGTTAGAAATTTATGCACGATGTGACATTTATTATCAAACGATATGACGTTTACAGAAAAATCTAAACAATTTTTAGATATTATTCGTTATGATATGGACAGAATCCGAAATTTTGTTTGTTAAGATTTATCTTGATCGTTTTCATTATAGGGATTATTACTGTCAAGGGTTGATCTACTTTGATCTGTACTCTCGTTAACGTCGTCGCAATTATTCTTCCATTTATTTTCGAAACAACAAACCACATCTTTCTGATGTTGTTCCTGCCGTTTTATCGGAATGTCGGATTTCAAAGTATACGCGTTCTTTACCCTTGTCGCGATGCACCTGCACCTTCCCCCGCACGTGCCGGCCCTGCTTCTAGTAGTAGTACTACCTCTACTCCTATCCTTCCCCCCTTGACCCCTTTGAACTTTCTTCCTCTTCTTCTTATTCTTATTCTTATTCTTATTCTTCTTCGTTTTATTCTTCGCACTTACACGCCATTTCCTATCTCGTCTTTTTTCGGATTTGTCTGCCAACTCTCTCGCTAAATCCCATTCCGCCATTGATTTTAATTTATAGTTGTCGCCATTTTTATCAAATATATCATAATTCGTGCCACGTTTCAGGGCGGCTCGTATCTATTCGAATAAAAATAATCAAATCACAATTTGTTTGGGATGGAAGTCAAATTATGAGCAAAATTTCAAACGATTCTAATGTGTGTGTGTGTATGATTTTTTTGTTTGTTTTCTATTATTCGTTTGAAATAAATCGACTTAGAGTTTGGCATATGGCATATGTGTGAACGATACCCACGATACAATTGACATATTTATAATTTATATCTATTTTATTATACCGATGAGAAGAAATTTATTGTGACGTTTAGTTGTTCGGTCAGACATCGGGAGGATCGTTCAAAGTTCACCGAATAACGAACTCGGAATTCGTAGTGATACGGGCACTTAACGATCGAATCGGTGCCAGTTTTAGTGGGTCGTTCAACCGAGAAGATTGACAGAAATATAATATCGCTTAATAAACCAAATATATATATGTATATATATATTTATAATATATAAAATACGCTTTTCTTAGAATATACTGTTACTATGCAATAACCTGTCGTTGCATGCTAGGTTCCAAGTTATACCGCGACATTATATAATCCATAATTTCCTTGGACGTTGAACCTTGATTTTGACGAAGGTATCTGATCGCAGAGGTTATCATAATTGACATCTTTGGCATCGATTTGTTCATTATATCTAAATTAAATACAATTTTATCTTCACAAAATGTCTGATCAGGAAGAGAATGATCAGAATATTTCATTAATTATTGATGAACTCACATTCGGATAATTTATTGTTGAATTTAGTTAAATTAAATCTTCGATCGTTTGATTATTTTCTAAATAAAATATTTGAATTATTATACGTGTTGCAATTAATTCATAATATGCAAAATAATTTGTTAAATAATTTCTTTTGGTAATCGAGTGAATTATGTATTACGTTTATCAACCGGTGTGAACAAATCGTTAGATGTCAAGTATGATAATCGATCGATTTTTTTTGTTTTCATTCTAATTTATATGAAAAATCAGTGAACGCAAACATCAGAGATGAATTGTGAGATGCATCGTTTTTCAACGATTTCCCGACAAACGCTACCGTTAAACCAATTACACGCTCGAAATCGTATGATACGTGAAATTAAGTGGTAGGAAAGAAAAATAAGAAGAAGAAGAAGAAGTAAATGAAGGGACGAGGAATAAATTATGCCATGCATCCTCGGCGTCTCCTCGTTGCATCGTTGCACACTTACTCGAATAGCCTCGTTTAGTCGTCTTTATTGCTAATTTCTCATTAAGTATTCTTCATCGCGAGATATCGTGTCTCTCTTTCTCTCTCTCTCTTTCTTATTCTCTTTATTTCTCTTTTTTTTTCGCATGATTCAGACTCTTATTGCACATGTACGATCTACGGTAGCAAGATATGAACACGAATCGTTAATGTGTCACGAATTTGTTAATCTCATTAAATATGTATCATAAATAATTATTATATATAAATATCCTAGAGAGTAAAATAATTTATGTCATCTTTAAATACGAAATAGAAATTGTTTAAAATAACTAAAAACTAAATTAATGCATAATTAATAGAGGTAGAATTAATCGTTAGTATGAAAGAATTTTTCGTATAAATGAATACATTATTTTAATATTAATAATAATTAATGACAAAATAAAATATAACCTAAAAAAAATATATGTTATTGCAACTGAATTTTGCCTAAAAAATACTGAATATCTTACTACAACTGAATTTTGTCTAAATACTGGATATCTTACTACAACTGAATTTTGCCTAA
>NW_014569783.1:237178-246435 GCF_001313835.1 Polistes canadensis
CTTACTACAACTGAATTTTGCCTAATAACTGAATTTTGAACATAAATTCGTCCGAAAAAAATTTTCGTATAATGTGTAACACATTATTTTAATATGAATAATAATTAATAACAAAATAAGTATAACCTAAGAGAAAAATATAATATTTTACTACAACTGAATTTTGCCTAAATACTGAATATCTTACTGCAACTGAATTTTGTCTAAATATTGAATATCTTATTACAACTGAATTTTGCCTAAATACTGAATATCTTATTACAACTGAATTTTGCCTAAATACTGAATATCTTATTACAACTGAATGTTGAACATAAATTCGTCAGACATTAAAGTTTTCACTATACTTAAAAAAAATGTTCAATGAATTTTACCTATGCACACAAACATATTTCATTAAATTTATACATTGCAGAGTACGTTCTCGTTATTTTCCATTTATGGCATAGTGTACTGACAATATAAAAAAAAAAACAGAAAACCATCTTGACACATGCGGACACCGTTTGAACGGACCCGTACAGTTGCACGAAAGGAAGTAGTTGCCACCTCGTCCGGTAATTGGATAGTCGCCGACGCCGCGTTTTACAAGAATAACGTTGCAATTTAGTTGGCCACTTAGGCTCCTCTACCTGCGCACAAGCGATTCGCCGATTCGTTAATCAGCACCAGGTGTCGCGAGGTACCGCTCCGAATGTGTACACCTGCTGTAAACGAGAGATGCTTCTATAACGTCGTCTATACACAGCACGACAATAATTTATCGGCGTCTCATTTAGAACCGAGAACGAGTTATACTCGAGATAACTCATTATAGTCACCATAGATGCAAAACATTTTATTTTTTTCGTCTGTCTTTCTTACTTTTTTGATTCTTTGCATTTTCCTCGACAAGGGAAGAACGGGGAGGTAACAAAAGGAGTAGGACAGAAGGAAGGGGGCAGGATACCCGTCAGTTTCTAAATGATTTAATCATTTTTTTCTTTTCCCTGAAGATTGGAAGAGAGAGAGAGAGAGAGAGACACGTGAATTTGAAAATAAATTTTAATAATGCTCGACATGATCAAAGAATGAAGGAAGAAACGAACAGACATTAGATACTTGGGCACGTTACCCGTTCTTCTTCGGGATGCGTTGTTAGCAGGCTATAATTTACACACATTTCGATTCGCATTTTTATATGAAGAGTTAAGGAAGAAGAAGAAGAAGAAGAAGAAGAAGAAAAAGTAGCTTCTGCCCGATGGCTAAGAAATTTCCTTTCGATCGAGTCTTCTTCTTCTTCTTTTTCAGCATTTCCTCTTATCTTTCTTAATCCTCTTCCTGTTTTCAAACTTATTTACTTGCTTACATACTTTAGTTGTGTCATCCTTATTTCATTCTAATTAAAATGTAAAAATATTAGTTAACAATATTCGAAAAATATTCTACATAAAATTTTTCAATAGATTCCGAATTTTTGTTGCGTATAAGATCATGTATCAGACATTATTTTGCAAAAAAGTAACACGCGTTACTTGATTCACCAAAATGCAACAGCAGCAACAGCAACAACAGCAGCAGGAGCTGCGGATCGTATTAATAGGAAAGAAGCATCGCTTCATCGAGTCTTCCTCGTACACGCCTTAACAGCAAAAACCAGAATCTTCTCTAAGGTAGCAACTTTTTGGAGCACGTCAGAGAACAGAATGTAAGGGAAGGAAGAAGGAATAAGGAAGGTAGAGAGAGAAAAGAGAAGAAAGAAGCGAGAAGACAAGAGGAGGAAGAAGAAGAAGAAGAAGAAGAAGAGGAGGAGGAAGATGAGGAGAAGAAGAAGGAAGAGGGGAATGAGGGGGATGAGGGGGAGGATCGTCTTTGTTCGTCTACCCGTATAACTTGGCGATGTATCGCGCGGTGACAGGAAGATAACAAATGTTACACGTCGGGATAATTGCCAGTAGGAATTCGCCTCTTCTACGGGAGCCCGTTGTCTCTGACTCTCAGAAGAGATAGAAATAAACGAGAAAGAAAGAAAGAAAGAGAGAGAATGAGTGAGAGGGGCTAAGAAAGGGGAAGGGAGGAAAGAGTACAACACACGACCCTGACGAAGAAAACACGCGCACGGTGCATCTTTGCAATAAGATTTTACTTGTATTCGCACTTATACATATATGTTTCTATGTAGAATCATGAGTGTGCGTGTGGGAGCCATCAGCGTTCGCCGCAGGATGTCCGTTCGGACACAGACGGTGGTCGAACTAACTCTACACGGTTATTCGACACACTCAAAGACCTTCTCTTACACCTACACTTTAACCTAACAACGAAATTTCTCTGTTGGACCATCAGTTTTTTTTGTGATCGCTGCGAAAGTAATCTGGTCATTGTTCTTTGTTGAAAAATATTTGTTAGAAGGGGTAAGAAACTCGAGGATATTTTATTTATACCAACATTGACGAGGATTACTCATTTTTACCTAACCAGAATAAAATATTTTGAAAAATAAAGTTATAATATAAATAAATATTAATCAAGTAATTAAAATATATACAAAAGAGAGAAAAAAAGAAAATAATGCATACAATTAAATATAAATAAATAGATAATATATGTTTCTATTTTATTTATTTAATTGCATAATATTAATCATATTAAAAGATAATTGAATTGATAATACTGTCAACACTTATTTAGATGAATCATTTCTCTCTTTCTCTCTTTCTATTTTTTAAGTCACGAGAGAATATCATGCAACATAATTAATTTGAATTTCAATATTCTTCGAGACTACATACATACGTAACACCATTACCAATTTTATATTGTTCGATATGAAAATTTATAATAGATATGTCAATTTAATTGAACAACCGTATCTCGCGTGAATCTTTAATTGATAAAATAAGATAGAAAGATGTTAATAAAAGATTTGCATCGTAATTCTTCTTACTCGGGATTTTAATCTAATGGACGTCGAAGTGACGACAAATCGACCAATCCGGCTACGCCTCCGGGTTACAAGAATACCTTACGTAGTCTTGAATTCCATCAAAAGGACATATCACTGTGAGACATAGTAAAAAAAAAAAAAAAAAAATAAAATGGAACGAATGCATCGTACCAGCCAATCAACGATCTTGCGTACTTATTGTAAGCACCTCATGCGGTGATTGCGATTGGTTGATTAACGACCTTCCTCTCTCTCTCTCTCTCTCTCTTTCTTTTTTCTTTTTTTTTTCACGAGATATAGACCGAAGTCGTATAAATCGTGCACACGTTCTACTTTGCATACTCGATTGCCGACAAACGCATATGCTCGCGTATTATCCACCACTATCTCACCATACTTTTTCTATCTTTTTCGTTATCATTACTCTTTATCCCTCCTCATTCTTCTTCTTCTTCCTCTTCTTCTTCTTCTTCTTCTTCTTATTTTTCTTCTTCTTCTATATAACGCCATTTTGGATATATTACCATTGCCACGTATCGTTAAATGCACTCATTCGTTATATCACGTTAACGTTATTTCTTACTTATTCTCAAGTCTCTTCCCCTCTTCCTTCCGTTCACTTTTTCACCATTGATGATAGTAAAATGGAAATTATTAATTATGATTAATTCTTATTTGCATGTATCTTAATATCAGAAATTTACTATTGATTGGGATCATCATTCGTTTGATTATATTTTTATTTTAAAAAATTATTTTATTTAGAATATTAAATGATATTAATGATTTTTCAGTTTCGTACATTTATTGATCTTTTATCAAACTTTTTAGGATTCTATATAAATAAGTAAAAAGAGAAAAAGTAAATGAAAGGAAAGAGAGAGAACTTAAGAATTCGATTCTCGCGTGCCGAATTTTCGATGTAAGCACGAATTTTTCGGCACAGGGTGAATTAATGATCCTTTCGATGAGAACAGTTTCAAATATGGCTGTTCAACATTTTTTGCTCGAAGCGTGTATAATATAATTCAACGACAAGTATGTAAAAAAAAAAAAAAAAAGAAAAAACTATGAACTACAAGCAGCATAACAGGGTAAAATTATCCAAACTATAGGTCTATCGTATCAGTGTATAAGATTGTGTAGATTATACCCCTTCCGCGCGTACCTAATAGTCGGCTTAGTATATGAGTTAGTATAAACCTAACCGATACTTTTCTAATTCTAATATTGAATATCTTTCTTCTCTGTTTTGATGTTAGTAGCGTACATTTCATAGTGTTCGATGCCAGATAGTTAAAAAAATGCATAAAAAATGCATAAAAAATGCATAAAAATGCATAAAAAGTGCATAAAAATGCATAAAAGTGCATAAAAATGCATAAAAAATGCATAAAAATGCATAAAAATGCATAAAAAATGCATAAAAATGCATAAAAAATGCATAAAAAATGCATAAAAAATGCATAAAAAATACGTAAAATTTATTTATGTAATAATATCAAATATAATTAACACGCGAGTAGAAAAATATTTTTGATTTGATTTCTTTTTTTTTGTTGAATGATCATCGTTGAGGATCATGAAAATTGGTAAGGGAAAAAATATGATCGTGTGAGTCGAGTGCATAAAACCCTTTTGCAAGCGTATTGGAAGAGTACGACGAACCCCCTTAATAAAGCGGACTTATTAAACGATTACATTAACGCAACCGTCCAACCTGAAGATTAATGCACTCGGTTCTTCTCATGCACCGAACGTCTCACTCGCGTTTGGTTCCTCTTTCGAGCAAGCTTACACTGTGGTTCGCATCGTAACGCAATGCAGAAAGGCAGAAGCCGACAAGAAATATGATATACACGTTTAACGTTGCTGTATCGCGGTAGCTTTAAGATAATTACGGGCACACCGTCGATAATTTTTACGAATCGAACTACCAAGATTAGACCGGTGATTTCTTTTTTATCGCATCATCTTACTTTAAGATATCTTATTCATCTTCTTCCTTATTTCTTTTCCTTTTTTTATTTCTTCTTTTTCTTTTTCTATCTTCGTTCGATCGAATCGTGCAGTAATTTTAATGCAATATTTATAATTATTATTATGACCATTAATTTTTTTTCAATAATTTCGTGTCCGATCAATGGGAACAAAAAATTTGATAATTTGATTATATTTGATAATGATTAATTTATATTAAAAAAATTGTCTCTATCGTTATACAATGTATGCACGTATTTGTTTAATTTTTGAAATAGATAATTATTAAAGTGTCTTATATTTTTAATACGTTCTTTAAAAAATTATACATACATGTAAATATATTTACATAAAAGATATGAAAAATAAAAATACATATATAAAAGCATCTATTTATCTTTCTCTCAACGAGATAGATAATCGCGTATCATTTCGAGGTATTGCATTTTTATTTTCAATGATCATCGTGCGATCTTAATTTCAAAATAAAAAAAAAAAAAGAAAAAAAAGGAAAGATAGAAAAAGAATGATCAGAAAAAAAGATAGATACAGACACGACTCGTTAAGATTAATTTATAGTTATAACATACGATCTTTATCCTGTTCGTTTCATAATGACAAATGTATTACGATTCTCGTTGTAACGATATCGAATACATTGGCCTTACATGGTATTTAAATACAACGAACAACGACATGTGGAAGAATGAACACGAAGAATAAGAAAAAGAAGAAGCAAAAAAAATAGAAAATGAGATATAAAGGAGAGTAAAACTTTCAAGTATCTTACACGAGACTCAGGTGGATAGAAAGAGTAGACGAAAACACGAAACTACTTTCTCTCTTTCTCTCTTCCTCTTTCTCGAGTGTTACAGTGAAATGATTTTCTTAGCCCACCCGCACCTACCACATTTGCATCTACGATGTCACGTGTTTATAAATAGTGCATCAACGTAATACCCAACGACTCTAGCTAGCTAGCTAGCTAGCTGGCTTCTTGGACGAAAGATTTACGAACATAGTTGCAAACTAGAACTTCTTACTTTGCCGAGACGTTGGACCTGAACGCGGAAAGGAATTTCTCAATATAATAACGAGGGTGTCACGATCTATCGTCTAGTTAAAGCATATACTAATCCTAATCTAGAATTTAATTCATTTTTTTTCAGATGATCAACAATTTTTGTTTAACCCTTTAAGTGTTAAGGACGCATATATGCGTTTGGTAAAAATTGATACGCGTTTCTTTATCAACGTGAATTTAAAATGTAATATTTTGATTATATTTTATCAAATGAAAATAATATTGTGAGAAACACACAACAAAATTATAATTATTAAATATAATTTATTAATATAAGCATGTATGTGTGGTCACATTAATAATAAACTATTTTATTCGTAGAAAACATTTCAATTAAAATTAATAAAATTATTAAATTAAAATATGAATGCTTAAAATAATGTAATATTTTTGTTGTATCTAATCAGATGAAAATAATATTGTGAGAAACAACAACAATTATAATTATTAAAT
Source organism: Polistes canadensis (assembly GCF_001313835.1). NCBI lineage: Eukaryota > Metazoa > Arthropoda > Insecta > Hymenoptera > Vespidae > Polistes > Polistes canadensis. The sequence goes on from NW_014569783.1 coordinate 243,622, forward strand.
ATAATATATAGTCATATTAATAATAAATTATTTTATTCGTAGAAATTACTTCAGTTAAAAGTATTCAGTACTCAAAGGGTTAATGATAAAAATCGTTTGCTAAATAAATAGTGTAAGAGAGAAAGAGAGAGAACAAGAATAAAACCATGAGTTAAAATCATTCAATTAAAATAGTAATCTCGTAGACACAACGAATCGTACTGACATTTCACGGATCCCCACACCCTGCCCCACCCACCACCCCGTGATTTTCTCTAACGCGTAGGTACCCAGCTATTTCTGCTATCCCCGAAACACGTCGTGTCAGACGTACCCACGCACTAGTAACATCATGCCACTCTGTAATACGAGCAAAGTGTTTTCATGATTTTCAGTCGAAATTCTAAACGAATTTAGATGCACCGTTGATTTGTAACAATTCGTATTAAATAATCTATATCCCTCTAAAAATATAACTCAAATATATATTTATTATTATTTTAAAATATCATTTTATGGGGTATAACAAATTTGTGTGATCTACAGTTAATTTAATATAAAATAAATCATATGAATGTCTTTATATTTAATACATTACGTGTTCCCATAAAATATAAATATATATATACGAAATAAAGATGCAAATCTCGTAGGTTGTAGAAAATAATAGAGATAACGAAGAAGATGATAAGTAGAGAATGAAGAAAGGAAATGTGTAAATAAAGAGAATGAAAAGAGAGAGTGAGAGAAACAGAAGAAGAAAGGAGAAGAAGAAACAGAAGAGTAAGTAACTCATAGAAGCACGCCGCTCTGTCCACGGTTACGTTGAGAAATGCACCACAAAATGGATGCACTGGGCACTCTAGATTCCCCCGCAACGGGATTATATATGTACGCATTTGTTAGCTTAATGGAATCCGACGAGCGGTATTACAATACGCGGGGAAAATAATGGAACTTGCTCGTTGGATACAAACGCCCACTTTCTCTTTCCCTCTCTCTCTCTCTCTCTTTCTTTCAGTCTATCTCTTTCTCTAATACTAACAGGATTTTCATTCGCGAAAACGTTTTCTCGCCTTTAGGTGTCTCTCAACTAAATGAAATTTCTACGAGAATATCGTTTCATAGAACTTGTAGTTCTACCTTGTTTTACTCTCTCCCCGGCACCCCTCATCATCGTGCTAACATTTCCTAGGTCTATCCAATAATTTCTGCAACGAAATTATACGAGGGAAAATAATCGTCCATATGGGGGACAAGTCTCAACATAAGACGATTATAATACTATCTTAGTATATTACTATTACTATTACAACTAGAATTATAGGATCTTATATGAGACATCTTCATTATTGGTGTTCGGTTTTTCGCGTGCCCGTAATTACTTTACCAACGCACGCACATACATATATATGAACACGCGTGTTTTGTAATTACTCGCGAGAGGAAGGGTCTTGATATGACTTCATTCACGCCCATAACGAAGCCAGATATAATTCACGATAATTGGCTAATAACCGACTTGTCTGACGATAACCGACAGCTTTTAGATCGTCTATTTTTTTTTATTTTTTTATTTACTCACGATGGGGATGGTCAGGTAGGTCCTCCTCCCGATTTTTTTTCAAATTTGGCAAATTTCTAATAGTCTATGAGCATACAATTTGTTACTAATATAATCTTATGATTTGCAGATTTGCAAGTATTTGAAAATTTGGAATTGAACAGAAAAAATTAGGATTTCTCATCGTTTTATATATCATCAGATGCATAATTTACAGCATTGCATTGTTTGAAATTTTCTGAACTTTACATGCTAAATTTATAACTTGAGAAAGTATTCTACACGTAGACAAAAGAGTGTACTTTAATTTAATATAACAGTCATTAAAATCTATTCACTCTAAGTATAAAAAATATTTATCCGAACTATTCAAAGAAATGGCAAAGATGCACACTTTACAGCATTGGATTCACCGAAAATTTCTGCACTTCAGATTTCAATTTTATAAGATTACAAAGTATTCTACGCGTAGACAAAAAAGTGTACTTTAATTTAATATAAGAGTCATTAAAATCCGCTTGCTATAAGTATAAAAAATATTTACCCGAACTTTTTAAAGAAATTGCGAAAATGCATAATTTACAACATTGCATTCTCTGACATTTCCTGAACTTTACGTGCTAAATTTATCACTCGACAAAGTACTGTGTTTTACCAAGTTTTTATAACAATTCTTCAGTTCTTCATAAAACAAATGTTCTTCATATGAAAAAAATCCATTGATAAAATAGTATTTTACAATATTTAATCTTAGGACTCGAAAGGGCAGTACCTTCTGTAACAAAAAGCTAGATTAAAAGGGCATGTGTGGAAAAATGAAATTCGATTTACAATCCACGACCAAAACTTTTCAATTTAAATCATTTAATGAATAATGAAATTTAAAGAGAAAAGAATTTAAATGACCAAAAAGTGGACATTACAAATTACCGAATTCTCGATGCATTAAAAAATGTGTTTTTTTACATTTAAACATAAGTGAATATGAAAAAATGCATGTGTCTAATGCATGCTTTTTTCAATATACAAATATATGAATAGAAAAATGTATCAACTTCATACAAAATTATTAATCCATTAATACAATTACAAATACACATAAGAAAATATTCAAGACACATTATAAAAAAACTTAAATAATTGTGAATATATCACAATATTTAAAAATTAATAAACACCGTTTTCAAAGGAAAAAAATAAACAATATTGCACCTTGCATCGTATTACAAAATGCATACGCAATTATGTATATCGCCATAACAATAACCATA
>NW_014569784.1:0-7292 GCF_001313835.1 Polistes canadensis
TGTGTGTGTGTGTGTGTGGTGAGAATAAGAGTTATTCGATGAAATGAAAAATGATAAGGTGTTACTTTTTTGTTGTACTTACTTGTTTTTTTTTACCTTTTTCGAATGTTACATTGTCTTACCATCATGATAATGCTGCTAAAGTTTAAATACTTTCTAACCAAAAAAGAAAGAAAAGAAAGTACAACAATAAAATTGACAAAATTGAATTTCTCTTGGATAATGTCAGTTTCTTTTTTTCTTATATCCATGTTAGGGATTTTAAAGACTTGAATTTCTGTTAAACATAGTTAACACTCCTTTCTCGTTTGCGAGATACAAAATTACATTGTAGATGCATTTTCTTATAACAAATCTGCCTCACGAAGGTGGAGGAAAAGGAAAGAGAAAAGGAGTTATTAAAGAACGTTCGAACAGAGTTATCCGAAGTAGGAAGAAAATGTCATTGGGATCGAATGGAAGAAAACTTTAGCGATCGTTCGAACTCTTCTTCTTCTCTTTCTTGTTTCTTCTTTAGTCTCGACGTGCTCCCCTGTTCTTTGTATAACTCTTTCCTTAATCTTTAATCATGTTCCTTCTCGTACTGCAAGTTGTTATTTTTTTTTCTCTTTTATCTTTACTATAGTTTATTAATTTTTCTATATATTGTCATTTTAACTTGATATATTGCTTTTTCTTTTTTCTGTTCTTTTGCTGCCTTTACCGTGAAAACTTATTAATATTTTTGATCAGAGTTCAATTTTGTATAATAAATCAGTTCGCAACGCAAAAATATGATCAATAGCTTGATATATATATATAAAAAAAAACGAGAATAAACCATAAATATTAATCCAAAATGAATAATAAATTAATCCAAATGAAATTTTGTATTTCAATTTGATATTTTTCATTGAAAGTCTTTAATATTTTGTTCGCGCAGTAAACAAAATTTCATTTTCTCTAACTCTTTCTTATTCTCTTCGATTATTTTCCTCTATTGGGAATAACATTATAGTCCACCCTGTTTCTTCTTCTCTTTCTTTTATCGAAGTTTACTCACCGCGATATAGAAGGAACAGTTTTCGCGTGTTTTGCCAGTCGGTTTGGTGTTTACCACCCGTCATGGTTTAAAGTGGAACTTTCCTTAACTACTACTGACATTTTCAAGACTTTTCTTTTCTTCCTCTTCTTCTTCTTCTATTACATCTTATCGTAACCTTTGTCAGCGGACTTGTAATGCTAAGAATACCTTCGACGAAGACCTTTTGTTAATCAGCTCTTACCCTCTTACCAACAGATTCTCTCTTTTCCTTGTCTCCTTAGCTTCTTTGCGTACACAAGCCTTTGCAGATGATGATAATCTATCTTTTCTCTTTCTCTGTCTTTAATCTATCTCTTTTTCTTTCTTTCATTCTTTCTCTTTTTCCTTCATTTTTTTTCATTTTCTTTCTCACATAGAGAAACGAGCTAGCTAGCTAGCTAGCTTTAACTCCGTCTGTGTCCGTTAAAAGTAATTGTCAGTTTCTAGAAGCGCTGTAGAATTAGCATCGAGTGAGTAGTCCTCGTGGATTCTTCATGAGATGATAAACGGGCTCGACACTTTTGCAATGTCTTTGAAAAGTGAGAGAGAAGTTCTTCCGAATAGAAAATAGTAAGAAGAGCTAGTAAATGTATCATATATATGTATATATGTGTGTTAGACGTATGCGTCTATATATATTTTCGAACGAACAAGAGAGACTAAAGAATTTGATATGGCCAGTTTTTGGAATTTAATCTACGTTAATTGAATATATTATACACATATAATTTCAACGTTGATACGTTTTTTACATTAAATTTACTACGGGCGGTACTAATGAGGTAATTTATAACAATTCAGTAATTGTGTTACGTCTTAAGCCGTTTTCCTTTTTTTTTTTACCTGCTACACTCAATATTTTATAACTGATATAATTTTATTATCTAAACTAAAGAAGTAGATTACAAATATTTCCCATGCTCCCTTCAGTTTTTACATCCAAATATCATCACTCGCCAAGTAACCCACAATTCTTTAGATCATTCTCCAGTAAAGGCTTAACTATTTGATCAAAAACTGACCAACTCGTTAAAATCTTATTTTATATGAAGATATATGTTTTTTTTTATTAAAACGATGATTTGATCGCTCAAGGTAAAAAAAAGGTATACATAAAATATCGATAGTTTTAAAGTTAATTTGATTTTAATGTTTAATAAAAAGTCTGTTTTCGATCGAGATAAAGATGAAGTTGAGCTTTACAGTAGCTTATAGAAGAATAGAGAAAAAAAAATGTATTAAATTGATTGTATAATCTCACGCATACGTACGCGCATCGAAATTTATATTTAGAACGAGCAACGAAAATTTATTGCGAACAGTTAACCGTAGGTACGATATCTACCGTACGTACATGCGTGCGCGTAAGCGTGTATGGTTCGATGGCAATTTACAAATCGATGATACAAAACATTGATCGTTACTATGTAGGAAAAAGGGAAGAAAAGGAAATAAAACGAAACAATACAAATATAATTTGGAATCGATAGATAGATAATATCGAATTAATTTCGTCGTTTGAATATATGTATGTGTATCGTTGTGTAATAAAATATAAATTATGTATTATGGTTGTAATGGTATGGTGAAATGCAAACATACGTTCTCAATTTGGTTAATGCTAATTCGATCTTTCATTTGACGTCGATTTTATTATTTTATTATTCTACCATACGAATTCTTAAACGTCCGTTCATCCGAATTTGATTTCATGCTTTCTGCTTTTACTGTCGAAGTTACGTTCTACTAGCATCATTTTTACGAGTGACCTCGTGTTATCCGTAATACTACGTTCTATTTCTCCTTGCGATCACACGCCGGTCAAACTTTCTGCAAGCCAGCAGCAGCCATCTTACTCGCTTGACTTCATCTTAGAAACCACCGGATATTTTCATGAAATTCTTAACATTTCCGGTCAAAAGGAAAATCCTTTTCCTTTTCTGTGATTGCTCCGTAAGAAGAGAAATAAGATCTATTTCCGGTATTTCGTTTCGTGACATCAACCGAAAACCTACCAACTATAAACAACACTCCAATGTATCTTATACTCGTATTGACTTATTTCTGCGACTATCGAGAGAAATACATTTTGTTTTTATACTATTCGGCAAACATTTTATATTCGAGAACTCGCTTTTACAACAAACGAACCTGTATTATTGATTTTTTTTAGAAACGAATCTACGCTTATTAAAACGTATTAACAAGTTCAATCGTACTAGTTTTAATTCAGGCAAAAATCTATTATCACTCATCCTTTGATCGATTCCAGTAGCTTTTTTACAAAAACTCTTTCATGCCTATCCCATATTTCCAAAAAAAGTTGCATTTTCTATTGCCTCTTTGGAGAGATACGATTTTTTAAATTTTCTTTTTTTCGATACGGCTCACCCATTTATTTAGTAACCGTACCCATAGTTATTTGATTTTAGAGATTTGACAAGAACTAATTTTTTTCAATGTGATTAGGTCGTTGAGTCAAATAAAGCAAAATTGTATCTACAAAACTAATTACTTTCTATATGATATACATATATTTTATAGCCAACAGGTATAAATTTACGTTCGATAATAAGCATTCGATTTTACATTTTAATTATTTAATAATATGTTAGTAAGAATATATATGTTATAATAACAAGTTTCTCCCATAGCTATTTAATTGGTGGGTAAGTATAATATTATACTTACGACAGGAAATAGTGAAAGTGACGACGACATCGAGTGTGTAGAGTCTCGACGTGTTCTTAAATAAAAATAATCGGCGACTAAAAACCTACAATGGCACTAAGAAACATTCATAATAAGATCTTATCTCGGGTTTATGAGTCCAGCCAGCTCGGTTGATTCGCGATGCGAGCCGTGTTTTATCCCTCCTGTCGTGGATAAGCTGGATAAATTTTCATCGTCGCACGCACATCCTACTTTACCCTCGACCTTTAATTTGACGCAATAAAATAGAAGCCTGACGCGTTTAAGCCAAATTGAAAGAAATAAATGTCCAATTGTTTTTCTACTAAAACATATGTATGTGTTATATAATTTGTCCCGTAGTTATGAAATTACAAATAATGTTCGAATATTTATATTTTTTATTGTTTTTACAGGAATGAAAAAATAAATTTGGAAAGGTGCAAATAAAATGAACGATAATATACGAGCATACACTTAACGTAAATATAAAAAGCGCGTAATATGAAACTTCCTTATTGAATTTACGTTTAGTACAAATTTTATTGTTCAGTTAGTAATATCTACTTAACGTTCAGAAAGAGAAAGAGAGAGCTTTCGACTAGAAATTCTATTATTTGGATGGAGCTCGGCAGCCAAACTCTGGAATTCACTGGAAAGTCCGAGTGAATCCAAGCGCGATATCTTCTGAACCTCATGATCCGTGGTACGAGATAAACGGTGGTCGCTAGCTCGTTCTAACGATCGGCTTGCTCTATGTGGAAAACCGAGTCTAATAGAAATTTCCCGAGAGATCAGATATCGTTGGTTGGAGAGTGCGAAAGCGCGGGGGGGGGGGGAGGTTGGGCACCGGTTGGAAACTCGCTTGACGCGTCGAACGCGGCCTGACGATGATTATTCGGGTCAAAAGGTTAATGACGTAAGAGAAGTTACTGTTTGTTAGAACGAGAGAACTTTGACTAATCGTTAAGGGAAGATCAACGTTGTCCTCTTCGCTTCGGGAGGTCAATGGTGCTTCCTACGAATCGAGCTTTAATCTATCTCTTTCTCTATTTCTATTATTTCTATTATTTTTACTCCTTTTCTAAATGAAAACCATCAACTATACGTCTATTCATCTATCCAACTTTCACTTATGCTCCTCCTCTGGGAAATATTTAATGCATTAATTGATGTCATGAGTGTGTTAATATGCCATGATCCTTGATAACTTATATATCTATTTTTAGAGAACACTATCGTTAGAGATTCCACGAGATTCATGATTACTTGAATAACAATATCGTAGGAGATAGATCTTATTAAATTGTTTAACCCTTTGCACTCTTTAAACGTTAATATGATAACTAATAGTAAGTCAATTTTTTCGTCACTTAATTATTTTTTTAATATATTAAAAATTTCTTTTAATATATTTTACCCCTTACTTTTTTCGCTATAGGTCATTAATCATTAAACGACAAAAGTCAAATTAATGAATTACCATTACTAACGATAATTACATATGGAAAAAATAAACGATTTTCAATTATTAATGGTTTAATACATGATGCCAAGAAATATTTTTACGGCGTAACTATCCAAAATAAGATGGCGAATGAGGTTACCACCGTGTTCTATTGTTACTTAAATAAAATATCTTTGAGTTGTGATCTAACGCCATCGTTTATTCTTCCTACTGTTAACCCTCGAATATCGTGTTCTCATTCTTTCTTTTTATATTTTCCTTTCCTTCTTTATTTAACTCTGCTTTTTTCTTTTTCTCTCTCTCCAAATGTATACACCCCCCGCCCCCACCCCCATATACAAGTATATACCTTTCATATATTCTCTCGAAAGACCAACATTTCTTTTTTCTTCACCCCTAAATAAAACATTCGAAATACATTCAAGATTAAAAATCGAATAGACTTTTTTCCTTGCTGGTCAAAATGACGATTGGGGAATCGTTTCGAAGAACGAAAAACAAAGTGTGGGTAGGAGTTACGTAGAGAATACTGTACTAGGTATAAAAGTATAGGGGAAAAAGAAATAAAAAAAAAAAAAAGGGGGGAAAGAAATTGGAGCGATTTTATTGAGACGAAGAAAAAAAAATTGTTGAATTCTTTTCTTGTTACGTCGAGAAAAAGAGGGAAAGAATAAGGGTTTGAGAGGGATAGACAAATGGAGATCTAAGGAAATAGAGAGAGAGAGAGAGAGATAGAAGAACAATGAAGAAAGAAAAGAAAGGATACGAAACGATTGCTTGACCCTTTTCCAAGGGTAAACGAATTGAAATAGGATCGATAAATCTCTGCTGTGTGCTTAATCCTGCCGAAGGTTTGATAATCGTGAATCGTTGCACCCAACGATAAGATTATTTCGTATGTTACGACGTAACGTGGACAATGATGCAGGTGATTTAACGTTCATGTATTTTAAAATAAAGTTACGCGTAAGTGCATTCATGTGTGTGTTCAATACTACTTAACTACTAATTAACTCACAAGCAAAGTTAGTTACTTTTAATTACAGGCTTCACGATCTTATATAATACTCGTAATTAACTCGTAATATTTAATCAGTGTCGACTAAGGTGTTTTATTCGCTAAACGTCAAACACACATTAGTTTCTTTTTCGTAAGAAATATCTTCGGAGTAGTAATTATTGTCTCGTGATTGTCACATCCTTATTTAGGTTCTTTATATGGCTTATAAAAGCTAGCTAGCTTCGTTGGGATAATATCGGTTCTATTATTATTATTATTAGGAATTACGTTTACCGAAAGAAGGCATTAGTAAATCTAATCAAACTTTTCGATTGGGATATTCGTCGAATAAACGAATTTTCTTTTTCTCTCTTTCTTTTATTCCAACTTGTTCTTATAATATTATTTTTGTTAGTCACGATAAAGATAATATTTTTATTTTCTTCTTTTCTTTTTTTTTTTGGTTCTCCTTATCAAACATTATTTTTTCTCATCTCGTTGTTTACAGAATCATCAATCCTAATTATGATATAACACATGATCACTTTTTTTTTCTTTTTTTTTCTTTTTCTTTTAAAATAAGCGGGAAAAGTTTTTGCGTGGCAAAGCAAGCAAGCCATTGTAAAATCGATGAGAAGTCGGATTTGACGTAAGCGGATAAACCGGACTGTTTCTCTCACGTCACCTCGCCATTTTCCTATTTGTCCTACGGTACTTCGGCTTAAATTATTACGCTCGCGGAGAGACTTGCTCTTCTAGTAAAGCGGCACACATTGGATCTCGCTAAGCTTCCAATTACCGCGTAGAATGCAAACGTGTATCGCGTTAGGAGAACTCTCACGTTGGTGGCCATTTCTATGTATAGAATACGCGCGGTCTCTAGAACAAACCTGGATCTAGTGGAAAGAGTAAATTGAAGGATGGTAATCGGACTCGTACAGTTTTCCCTAATTCACCAAACCTCCGTTGCCCCTTTCTCATCACTTTGTGCATCTTCCAATCTTTCTCTATCTCTCTCTCTCTCTCTCTCTCTCTCTCTCTCTCTCTCTCTCTCTCTCTCTCTCTCTCTC
>NW_014569784.1:7298-140938 GCF_001313835.1 Polistes canadensis
TCTCTCTCTCTCTCTCTCTCTCTCTCTCTCTCTCTCTCTCTCTCTCTCTCTTTCTCTCTCCTTTACATTCTCTCTCTTCTTCTCTTTCTATCAGCTTATCCTATGGCTTGGTACTAGCACGTTTGTCACAACGCAAAATAATGAATAGTTCTCAAGTTTCTAAAATAAAAGAGAAAGAGTCACATTCCACGAAGACCATTGCAATCTTCCCTTCTCTTTTCACTACCCTCAAAATATTCATTTTACCTACCGGAATTTCACCACTTATTTTACTTTGCTTTAACGATCTCACGTTATTCATAAACGTAACTTACTGACGAATGATGAATGATAAAATCCATGAAAATACTTAAATACAGGCTACATTCCTTAATTGATAATTAAATTTAATAGTAATTGTTATTACATGCACCTACATGACAGTTTAAGATCAAATTAAACAAATATTATCATTATTGTCTGGACTTCGTTAAAATTGTATGAAATAAATTGATTTTTCTGAAGGATTCTTCATTCTGCATTCTGCATTTAAAAAAAAATTTTTTGTTTTTAGCAGTCTTAAGTAGAACTTGTTAAATTTAATTATTCAAATTTTCTACTACTAAACCCCTTTGAGTGCTATGAACACATATATGCGTCCAGCAAAAATCTATCTGTCTGGGCTTGAAACGCATATATTATGCATTTATCAATTATTTCGACTTAACTCGTACTTGAAATTCTATTCTTTTTTAAAGTGAAACTTCATAGACGACGGTAACGTTGAAATTTTATGAAACGTAGAAAGCGTTATAAATAAAGCTTTCAAGTTAAACTACTACAATATGTATCATATATGTATATACACAATTAAGGATATACTAATGTATTTATTTCTAAATCTTCTTTATTCTAAATAAAAACTGTACAAATAATTTTCAGGGAAAATTTTAGTAAACGTAACGTTGCACGATTTTAAGTAACACTCACTGTATATTTGAATTAATTGATTATTTTCCACACGACAATACGAAGTTCACTTCTATCGCAGGTGTAGGCTAATCACATTCTTTTTTTTTTTCTTTTATCAATGTAGTTCGCATTAGGAAAAAAAGTATTCTGTTCCCAACTATCGCAATCTGTAAACGCGTGCCGTTCATGCGGATTATTTCCGCCGAAAATATTCAACACTCGAATGTACAGAACTTCATTGTCGAGTCAGGTCGTTAAAAAATTGGACATTATAGTATTTTTTTTTTATTTTTTTTGAACATTTTAACAAAAGAAACGGTTTAACAAGTATAACGGTATCGTGTAACGACCGTTAACTGCAGGAAAAAAAAATGGTAGGAACATATTGAAGGCCGCCTTACACGCTCGGCCTGCAAGATTTGATCGATAAAGCTTGTGCATTGTACGAACTGAATTTCACTTCTTTTTTCTTTTTTGCACGTGTATTTCTCTATTCCGTTGAAAAATTTACTTATCGCAATACGCCCTCGAATGAACACGTTCACCCATTCGTGATAACAAAACAAGAGAAATTGTTAATATTGAATAAAAAAGAAGAAATGAGAGAGAGAGAGAGAGAGAACATTTTTATTACTTTGTTGATTAAATTTATAATCAAACTGTATATTGTATTCCACGACGGTATCAAAATATCTATAAAACGTTTACACGCTACTTTTTTTTTATAATAGAAAATAATTATTAAAGCGGTAAAATAAATGAAATATGTTAAGCATAAGAATAAAGCTCGGAATATATTTTTAATATCTTGTGTACTTAGTCACCGTGTTTTCACGAAAAAGCCAATCTACTTGCTTAATACTCCAGAGGAATTCAACATATGTATGCATGCATGTATATGTGTGCATGATTGTATGTATTAAATATGTGTATATATATATACATGTACTTGTATTCGTGTTTGATTCAAACAAAAGCCACGACTTAGGATCGTTGCTCGAAAGTTCGGTCAAACGCGTAGGTATTTAGGTTGAAGGTGGGAGACATTAATAAATGGCAAGCTACTACTAGCGAACCATATACCACCACCATCGTTCCGCAGACCTGGTGTTCCATGGTGCACAATAGAAACGAGAAACAATGTGCACTCTGTTTGCGCCTGGTCTTATCCTTTTGCTTTCCTTGGGGCTTAGAATCCAACGGCAACCTACAGCTTGAGGCTCGGAAAAGCTCGATGTGTTTTTTGTATGTGTGTGTGTGTATGTGTTTATTTGTGTGTGTATTTATTCATGTGCTTGTGTCCAAACACATTTTTGACCTCTTTTTATATATGTAATTAGTATTATATAAAAAAGAGTTTGATCCTTCATATGAATTATTTCTGTTCGATACGCATACCCTTCTAATAATCAAAATTATCCTTTCTTGCAATTGTTTACCTATGAATAAAGAATTCATAAAAAGTATTAAATTATTTTCAACAAGTTCATTCTTTGTAACAGCGTTTAAGAAAATTCAATGTGATTCTACTTGTTTAACTTTTTTAACATCATTAAATCATTTACATTGGAATAACATTCGTTTAAATGCCGAGAATTTTCACTGTTGGTTTTTAAAGAGAATCTCTATTACAAATAAAAGAAGAAGTTATACTTTCACGTGATATCCTAAGCAAATAAAAATCATACTATTTGAAAGTACAGTAAAATTAATTGCCAACAAAAAAAAAATATATGATAAAAATCTTGAATAAATTACGAACAAACAGAATAACGTCATGCAATTACAAATAGTCGTGTATGAATTTGTTCTCTGTACAAAGATCATTTTTATATACACATATATACATAAATTTTCTCGATAAAATATCAATAATAAGTAATCGAGAAGAACAATTATATTCACTTCGCGAGTATTAATTATTCTCCATTATTTCGTTGTTGTTTTTGTTTCCTCATTGGATCGTATATTAAAAGTAAGACATTTAATATAAAATAAGGTGATAAGAAATCATAAAATACACAAAATGAATACTTTCCATGAAAGAATTTTAGCCCGGACTTGTAGAAAATTCGCTTGCTTTGGCGAGCTTTCTTTCTTTCTTTCATTCTTTCTTTCTTTCTTCTCCTTATTTGAGCTTCTCGTGGTGGTTGGTTGACCGACGAAGTCGTTATTAAAGCACGGAATGGTGAGGAGGATACCGCGTCGTGCCGCGAATAAGAAATTAATTTTCTTTTCCTGTCTCTCGGTACCTTGAGAGAAAGAGAGAGAGAGAGAGAGAGACGAGAACTGGACCCTTTCGCGGAGCTAATCCAATCGCTAATAATAAGCGAGGAAGCCACTCAACTTTATAGTTACAAGCGTAAACTTCATCAGGAGGTTCCAATTACTTTTCACGGTAACTGCCGGCTAGCAGTTCTCACCTCCTACTCTTCCTTCTCCTCCACCACCATCTTCTTAACCTCCTACCTCCTTCCCCGTTCCTTCACCGACATTTTTTTCTTTTCCTTCTCTTCCAGTCTCCTTCACTGCCCACCTTTCCTTTTTACATTCCACCCTTTTTCTCGCCTTCTTTTCTTCCTTCCTCCTGTTTTCTCCATTTTCTGCGTTGCTCTTTAACCATCTCTTTCTATTTCTATGTGTCTTGTTTTCTCTTTCTCTCTTTTCTTCTTTTTTTCCCTTCCAGTCCCTTTTTCTCTTCTCTCTCATTTGGCTTCATTTTTCTCATTCAGGAAATGAAAGCCGCTCTTATTGTACGACGGAACATTGCTAGAAGTATTGCCAGGGGCACTTAGAACATGTCTCTGATCGTATGAGACATTTTTGGAATTTACTAACATTCGAAGTTAATGTTTTACTTACGAACAATTATTACGAGTTTATCGATCTAATAAACAAGATTTTTCAGAAATTTCAGATGTATTATAAACATATGTATCTCGATCCGATATATCGAAGAAAAATCTTTCGACTGAAAAATTAACACGATGGCGGATTAAAACAAAAATATTATATAAAAGTACGTGATCGTCGTTGTCGAGATCGACTCTTTTATGGAGTTGAGTTTGACTATATAAATTCGTTGCATGTGAAGATAACGTATACTTAAAATGACCCTAGTTTTTTATTTATATACGTTAGGTAGACACGAATTACTACGATCCGATTGTCGATAACGATCTATCGCGATCAATTTTTTGTTTTATAAAAATGTTCTGTGACGATGCAAGCTTGCCTTTTAATTTTTCATTCACGTGATTGTCATTAGAAAATAAAATAAACGTAAATTATAAAACTTGTACTTTTTCGATTCTCTTTATTTCATTGCGATCCTACGAAAAGCACATATATAACGTGAATACCTTGAAATGTGTTCACAAACCCAAAATAAAGTTCCGGGAAAAGTACGTAGGGGAGTGAACGAGATGGTGATAAGACAGGAACCGTAAGTATGTGTTGTATCAATTAAACCGGTGATCAATCATAATTTACTCGTCGAGGTAACACGAACGATCGATATTTAGTTACCTAGTATTAAGCATTTAAACAGGAGGTTCTCTTTGAACAGGTGCCGTTGACAGGTTCAACCGGTGACACCGATCACTAATTTTTAAAACATATTTCAATGTGTCGTAAAAATGTCTGTCTTCAATAATTCTATCCTTTTTAGGATAGTTTTAGGACCTGTGTCTTCTACTATTTGTTTTTGATATAATGAAAATGTTTGTTTGATTTTATATAAAATCAATAGTACGAAAAAGGATTAAAATATTACATTCATTTCGAATGATCGGTTTACAATAATAAAATAATTCGATGTTCAAGAAAGAAATGAAAATAGTCGATAAACGTAGAATATATTTTCGTGCTAGGAGAATACTCGTTCACGATGATGGCACGTGCTTTAACTTTAGTAACAATGTTACTTTCAGCTCGTTCTACGATTTACTATACTGCATAAAGTCCATAACGCTAACGTTGAAACACGACGGAGATAAAATGTCAACTTTTAGTGTTAATACTCGCGATAATAGCCGAATGAAGACGAACGAGGACAGCGAGGTGAGCTTGTTATATCTACAGGATACTTTTACTTCGGATAAGAATATATTTTTTCCGTCATTCGGCTAACAGCCATTAGTTATAATATTGGCAAAGCAACGATGAAAAACGAGAGAATATCTAGTCTGATCGTGCCGCCGCGGTTCCATCGTTGGCATGTTTCGATGATATTTATCTGCATCCCGTTAGAAAGAAAAAAAAAGGGACAAGAAAATTTAGAACTATTTTGTTGTAAAATTAAAATACGTTATAGGTCGACCTGTATGTGTTGTATTCTTGGAAAAAAAAAAGCAAAAAAAAAAAGAAAGAAGGAATGAGACAAATGTTTCATTTCTAATTTTTTGAACGATAATGAAAATAAAAATCAATAGGCATTAACGAAAAAAAAAAGGTCATAAGATATTTTAGGTATCTTTTAACACGTAAAAAATATAATACATCGAAAAGATATAAGCGACAATGAATCTACTTTTCACAGAACGCGTAGAGGATTTCTAAAGGCGTTCGGGGATTCTACGTTGTCATCTCGTAAAATCTCGGAAAATAGCGGCAATAACGGATGCTCCTCTCTCACGGGGGTACAGGCAATTTGTAGAAACGAAAGGGGAATTTACAGACATCCTGTGAAAGGCTACAAATGTTCTTTGATTCTTCCCATTTCGTATAGCAGTTTTCATTTCCACACAATACACCGGCATTCCGACGTTCGTTCGACTATTTTTACGAATCTTACTTTTAAATCTCGTTTCGAACAACGTCAAAAGAAGAAGAGACAGAGAATACGATAAAAAGAGAAATATTATTCTTTTTCTAAATCTCTCTCTCTCTCTCTCTCTCTTACCACTGATTGTTATTGTTTTGCGAAATCCTTTTTTTTTCCTTTTGGTTTCTTTTTTTATTTTTTTCTCCGCTTTGAAAAGACACGAGTCAGGGAGAAAGGAAAAACAACAACGAAGTCTTTGATAACTCTTTCTCTTTCTCGTATTTACAATTGATATTATCTCGTGTAAATTTATCGATAACAAAAGATTTCTTTTTTTAAGAATACACATACTCTTTTTAAGATAACAAGAAATTTCTTTTTATTTTACCATTCCACAAACGTATATAGGACCATTTCGTTTGACTTTCACCAAAGAAACTCGCATCTCTTTGGCTCTCAATAAACGTCTCATCCTCGTTTCTCCTTCCTGTTTCTTATTCACCCCCTTATTTCGACGCCTCGTAACAGCCACAGGCGAAGAGAAAGAGAAGCGGAAAGAGACAAATGGAGGATGACAAGGACGTAAAATGAGAGAAAGAAAGAGAGAGAGAGAGAGATACTAAGGACGACAGTCAAGCTCGAAACTAAAACTAACTGTAACCCTCCCGTATAACTATGTAACTACATTACAGCATACCACTTGTATAAATTAACTCGAATCTCAAGAAAGTAAGTGGCCGAAGAGCAAAGCGCTAGTTGACTTGCTAATGCTATTTACTATCTCCTGCGTACCAACGTAACACACCGTGCGCTTCTGGAAATTGTTCTTTAAAAGGACGAAAGGGTGCCACCGCCCAATGCTTTTGGCCGTTCCGCTTGTTCTAATTTTACAGCTGTTACCGTTTCTACGTTCTTTTATAGCTGTCACTTCTTCTTTCCTTCTCTTTCAAAAACTTTTCTTCGCGTTCTTCAATTTATTTTGAAAAAAAAAGAAAAAAAGAAAACCATTGCAAAAGACAGATTAATTAGATAACGAACAAAATAGTTGAGATTTATTTTACATTTCTTTTTATCTTCCAAAAGGAATGTATATTATTTTACATGCAAATCTTAATTATGATTGAACTGTTTGAATTTAAATGGAATTAATTTGCTTTCGTGTTTCTTAAGAAATTTCTTCGAGCCATTTGGAAAGTCCGATTTGAGAAAAATTAAGTTTACGATAACAATAAACACATATAGATATGGATCTTTTAATTAGTCAATAATCTTTAATTGGAACGATGTGAAATCTCTAATATTAGACACGTTTTTTGATGATAAACGGTGTCATAAATATATTTATTTTTAAAGTAACGTTGGTCTGTCATGGATCAGAATTAATTTTACCCGAATTTACTCGGTATAAAATAATATCAAATTTCAGAATCCTATATATGACAAATGTGAGTGACAGGAAGTAATGTGAAAAAATTAAAATTTATGTAATAATCTAATATTTTTGATTTAATTAAAATAAATAGGAGCATATAAAAGTAATATTAAATATACTATCAAGGGAATGGATAGATCCAACCACCTTCGATTTTTTTCAAATTTTGCACACTTGTAGTAGTCCGTGATAATATTCATTATACTTTTAAACATGGTGTATATATTCAGTCGTTTGCGAAAAAACGGGTACAGAAATCTCACATAGATTCTGATTCCTCGTTGAATATAATAAATTCATATCATCTAATATCTCCAAATGCATCAAAATTATCTCGTATATTAATGCTTATTAATCTTTTCTAAATCTATCGAACACATTTTATAAATATTTCGCAATATCAAGAAACATATTATCCCTAATTTTGAAAATAAACAGCTCATTTACAAGATATGCTTACTATGGGCAAAGAAAAATATCTCGTTTGTTCGTTCTCACGTATTTTATGGCTGCCATTATTTTTCATTTATGTTTTGTTTGTAAAATGACTCTCATTAAAGAAATACGAAACCCTTAAACTGGAAATCGTGGCCGTGGTTCTTCAGTTAAAAGAAAAAGACGAGTCTTGTCTTTAGCCGCGCCTTTCCCTCGCATTTAAATCGTTTCGGTTATAAATATGCAACGTCACTCGAGATATTTTACGCGTCCGGAAAACTTCTTCCTCGTTTTCTCTCTGATTCTCGAGAAATCGATTCGTTGAGATTTCGAGGTTCTATTCGTTTCTACGTTAAAAAGGAAGAAGTGGAGAAAGAAGGAGATGATATCGAACAGCTAGACGAATTTAAAATGCCTGTTTAAAATTCTTCCTTTTCAAAGAAAAAGAACCACCTAGAATAATCTAGATTGTATGCGTTGATTACGTTGGCATATATATGAATGCGATCGATAAAAGGATTTAGAATGAACCTGTTCATATATATATATATATATATATATATATATACGTATATAATGTGTATTATTAATGTACACTTTTGGCTTCCTAAATAACATAATTATATTTGTGTATGTAATTTTATTTAATTATTCAAAAAGTAATTTAATCTTTATATCTTTAGAATTGAAGATCGAGGCGTTTAAAATAATCGTGAACAGGCGAATTTAATAAATTCCAATTTTCAGATATTTTTTGCGTTTTTATGGGACAATTAGCATCGACCAATATCTTTATTTTACCCTCGTCTCATTTAACTGAACGATATAAACGTGTTACATCTTCCTAATCGCAATTATTAGGAAAGTTTACTTACAATTACATTCGAAAAGTAATTATATGATCCTGACTGTTTACTTAAAATATTCTCTCCGTAAATGACATAATTTTGTTCACAAGTACAAATATAATAGTAACAAAATTTGGATACGGTACTCATTTAAGCCAATTTTGTACTATCCTGCAAGGTGATGAAATAATTTTTACATGTAATTTAAATTATATCTATTATTAATTTATCCTAATTTGTAAAATTGTTATTAACACATTAAAAGAAATAATATGAAAGATAATTAAAAGATTGAACTTTTTTCCTATACTCACAATGTATAGAAGTTTATCGTATGCAATACCTGATATGGTTCACGTCCCCAAAGTTCTTTTTACATTTCTACGGTTTATCTTGGAAACTTCGGATGTATTTACTCGACAAGCTTTGTTTGCGAGATAAAGTTTCACAAGTGCCACAATGCTTTCCGTCGAGCAAGTTTCTTGACTTCTTGAACGAAAGTACATAACCAAACTACCCACGCGAAGATTGGCTCGATGCTTTTATTAACAAAATATGACGAGAGATAATTTAATAATATCCGCATTACATCGTCTGGGAACAATGAAGGAGTAAATATGAGAAATACAGGAAACACAATGAAACAACTTTCTAAACGTAATTAATTGTAAGCTTTAATAATATTTATACGTTATGTTTTTTGTGGTTTTCTTTTTTTTTTTTTTTTTAAGAGCTATACAGAAACTAACTAACAACATAATATCCTCATATTGAATGAAATTTTCCTAGAAAACTTTCGATAAAATCGACTCGATTATTTCCTCATTTTTTATCCTTTAAACATCTAAATGATTTAAGCGACGATAAAAAAGGGGATGTATAAAGTTGGCCGATTAGTACATAGTACGATTACTGGCTACTTTAAATCAATAAACGTGAATACTACCTAGTAGTTGGTTTATATCTTACAAATTTAATCGCACGTTTATCGTTGCTCGCATAGATATACTTTCTTCTTTACTATGTCTATAGTTAACCTCGAAAATAAACTAAAATTATCATAACAATACCCTGTTGAAATAAATATTCATAGTTACATGGTCACGACAATTATACATATGTTACATGTGCCATAAATTTAATGCAAAATAAATACATAATTAAATCTGCAGATAAAAAAAAAAGAATATTAAGAAGAAAATTTATATATGCATGGTATGAAAAATAAATTCTAAAAATATTTTATTCAATAAATAAAAAATTTTTAAGTATTGTTATTTATCTTAATATAGAACATATTATTTTTATCGAAATACACGTATCAGATATGAAACCTCATTGGCACCTTTCTAACATTGAGTTGAGATCACTCAACGTTCTCGTTCGAGTTCAAAGAACGAAAAATGTAAAGTGCTAGGGGGTGAAAGAGCTGTTTCTGATACAGGAAAAGCTTTGTCAGGACTAGGTAAAAGTTATCTATGTCTATTCTTGTCTCTCTCTTTCTCTCTCTCTATCTTGAAGTTCTCTTCGTTACCGCGACAACGTATTTAGCAGGTCGTCGCTTAATACGAAGCTTTGCGAACACAGAAATATGTAAATTTGTTGGAACAAGAAAGAGACGATGATCGTTAAATCTCTCTCTCTCTCTTTCTCTCTTACACACACATATCCTTAGTTTCATGTACACATATACAAGAAAAAAACTGCGCTCGCTTTGCCGTTGTGTTACCACAGATTGCCACGATGCGAACGACAGAGCTTAACTTTTCGTTCGAGCGAGAACTTCAATCAAAACTTTTCTTAACATCGACGTATGTACACAGCGCGACCTTATTTCTTCAAGCTTGACTTCTGTATCCTTAGTCTTCCATTTTATCTCTCCCACTCACTCTTTATCTCTCTCTCTTTCCTTTCTTCTTCTTTTCTACTTTCATCAACATTTTCCAGAACGATTTCTTCTTCTTTTTCTCCAGTTTATTTCTTCTTTCCTTTTTCTATTTCCCTTCAACATCTTTCTTAATAAAATTCCACGTTTTTACCCACGCTTTTTATCATTATTTTCTTTCTCTCTCTTTTTTTTTTCCATTTCTTTATTCTTTTCCATCTCAAGTAGTACCACATCTCTCTTTTCTTATCAACATTATTCATAATGATTTTTCGTCCACTTGTTTCTCTGTTCTTTTCTATTTCCCTTCAACATCTTTTTCAACAAAATTCAACATTTTTAGTCACATTTTTCATCGGAATTCTCTCTCTCTCTCTCTCTCTTTCTATCTTTCCATTATTTTTTCATTTTTTTTTTTTTTTTWTTTTATCCTCGTACTATTTGAAGTTTCACGAGAAAAGATAAGAGAGTAGGATACCGCGATGCAACGAACGAAGTAAAATGGTCGACTTCGAACGAAAGTATCCAGTACTCTACATCCTGGATGAGTTTCTTGGACACAGCTTCAACGATGGACTCGTAAAAATTGATCACCGACGCTCGTAAAAAAGAAAATCGTGCGTGCGAAGCACCGACCAATCGCGACGGTTAACTAACTCTATCCTTTATATAATATAATTCTATTTACGAGCTTTCGTGTATTTGTATGTTTGTTGTATATGTGTGTGTCTCGTTTTAATGCATTAATAAATTTGATAGATATATTCTAATCGTTTGAAATGTTGTATATTTGAATATCGAATAATCTGAAATTTAGTGCAATTTAATTTGTAATTTATATTGTACAAATTATATGTCGTTTAGGGGTTTAGTTTAAAATTATTATATTAACTGTATTTTTTTCTATTTAGTGAGAGAAAATTGCTAAATTACTTTTCCAAGTTTACTAATCATTTCTCCATAAATTTTAACGGAACCCGATGTATCCCATTAAAAATTTGTTTGACTGGTAAAAAAACTCAGAAATTAATATAAATGTTAGTTAATGACTTTTGGTTAAACATAAAAGATATAATTTATGTATAATAATTATAATTGTAGAGATATTATATAAGCCGAAGAAAAATAAGTATTGCAAACCTTTTCATTTTTTTCTTATTTAAACAACAATTTCTATATGATTGTGATAAAACCACATATAATATATTGAAAACGAAATTTTCTTTTTCTCTTTTCAGGTCTCCTTTTAAAATCGATTTCCTCCGCCTCTTTCAAAGAAGATACTTCTCGAAGAAATAGAGTTTCATCAAACGGTTATAGAAAAGTTGCTAAGCGATGAACGACATTTGTAGAAAACTAGAGAGAAAATTTCGAAAATTATAAGAAAAGGTTATAAAAGAAGAAATTACAGGTTTCATTTCATTTGCGTGACTTAATTAATTATCACGAAATTAATGTTTCAACAAATTGCAAACTTTCAACGTAAATATAAAAATGTATTTTTAATGACATTTTTTTTGTAACATTTTAATTTTGTTAGTACTCGCGATTAATTCTCATTATTCGTTATAATTACGACTAATCAATGACGTCTATTCATGAAATATTCATGTTTCCAAATTCAGACTATAAGCTTGAATCTTTAATTGTAATTTATCAATTAACGATTGTGTTTATTTTCCAAAAGTAGAATCCTTTAAATAAAATCTGTCTGATACTATTTCTAGTTAATCAATAAATAATGAGTTTAATTACTAAAATAAAAATAGATGATACTAATAAATAGAACATATAATATTTTGATATTAGAATGATGTTTTTCTTCAAGAACACTCGAAATAGTTCGGAGAATTGTTCGATGGATTGAAATCATAGCATCAGGGAATTTGATTGCATTTGATATTGGTAACGTGATAGAAACATTTCGCGCTCGTACTTTTTTTATTCGTATTGAAGAATCTTTTTTTTTTTTTATTATTGATCGCATTTCCTTGATATATGTCCGGAAAAAAAGAGCGAGTTACTAGTTGAAATGTGTATTATATAGGAATCGTAAAAGCACCAATAGGATAATTTAATATATCGAGATATTAGGAGAATAATCTTGAAGAAAAAAAATCTACAATAATAAAATATTTATTATAAGCTCTCGAGAACGATTACGAAAATAGCAAAACGATTACGTTCAAGGTGGAAGAATAAAAGCGCGCGAGCTGCAATTACGTTCCTATGGTATCACCACAAGACGCTATTTTCTATGCACCGCGTTTTCAGTACGAGACTATAGAACGTGGTTTATATAGAACG
Source organism: Polistes canadensis (assembly GCF_001313835.1). NCBI lineage: Eukaryota > Metazoa > Arthropoda > Insecta > Hymenoptera > Vespidae > Polistes > Polistes canadensis. Next base: position 19,922 of record NW_014569784.1, read on the forward strand.
AACGGATGAACGAACGAAAGAACGGCTAGATAATTTAACGTTCGTAATCGTTTTACCTTACCGTATCGATCACACACAGTACTATGAGGTTATAAATAATATATACTTCTCCGCATGTAATGAGTAGTTCAGGAGGTAAGAACAGTTTTTACTCCGTGTTCCTGAGTCTCTAGTATGAACTCGTCAATTATTAGAACGACCTACACCTATCGACATATGTCATGAAACTCTTTTTACGCAATTTCTGTCGACGCACATAGTTCGTAGATCTTGGCGCCATTCGATAGGATCGGAGAAGAATTTTTATAATCTTATAATATCTTTCACATGAAATTTAAAAGAGATAAATAAGGAAAATTCGAGATATTACAATAAAAGAGAGAGAAAAGATACATAAAATATTTAATAAAAAGAAATAAGTTTTTTATATGTATATAATTAATGAATTTATTTAAAAATATATAAAATCGTCACGTATTTGATATATTGGAAACAATTATACACAAAGCTAAGGCGTCTACGGACGCGTAGGACAATAAGTACAAGTTTTCTTTACATTTATAATTTCGTAAAAAATATAGTTTCTTTAGGTTCGGTAATGAGGTGTTAAAAAGACAATTAAGAAAATGTAAAAAAAACTAATACATATATTACCTGAACATTTTCTTTTTCCACTCAAAGAAAATCGCGGTTGATAGTGGTTTCTCAGCAGAATAAAGATAGTCATGGTATAATCTACCAGATTGGATAGAAAATAAAACCAATCGTAATCTCACGTTCTTAAAGAGTCACGACCGAGCTTAGTTACCAAAAAATACTTAAGAAAATCGTCTGGAAGACTTTTAACTAGGGTCGTCTCGAATTTCCACTAGACGGTTTTTCTTATCAAGTCAATTTAGTTTTTCTGCGAGTGGTATGTTCACATTGTCTGGCGGGGGGGGGTTAACCGATTTTGGCTGTTGATTCTACCATAGCATGGATGGACTTTTGGAAAAGAAGAAATGAGATCAAGTAGCTTACAACATGACTCGTCGAATCGTTTCGCGAAATTACATTTTGCGGGGTGGGGGGGGGGGKAAATTCACCAGTGGGAAATGATTTTTCACGAAGGCCTTGGATCGGGGGAACGTGGACCGATCGGTTCTTGCGGTTACAAAGGGAATAATGGTTATAGTCGGAATTAAAGTGGTCGTTATTGGAAGAGCTATGCGTCTTACTCGTGCGTTCATTCATGGGGAATAATCTTTCGCGATGAACAATCGGTGCTGTTGAACGGGACGACTCGTTCAAATTATTAATCCCTTCAATTAGAAATTTTCGAACAAAGCGTACGAGGCTAATTGAAATTCGGAAAAATTATGCGTCCCAATGCGCGCTATCTTCTTTTCCTTTTTTTTTTCTTTTTTTTTTACCAAAGAAAAATCTAATACTTTTTTTTTAGAAGAGGGAAAGGTAACGCGGTTATTCTAATAATTTACTTTGAACATCTTCAATGGTTTATAAACTTTCATAATCAAGGTAACATGCATATATATATATAATATATACACTTTGTGGGATAAAAATTCTCTGTGATCCAATATTTTTTTTGCTGAAAATAAAATTCTTTTCGCAAAAATTCGTTATAAATATTAATTACAAACTCAATAATTATGAACTCATGATAAAATATCATGATTATAACGGCTTTCATATCGAAAAGACTTCATTTCCATTTAAATGATACTTTTTTTTTTTAATAAACAATAATATAAAAATAATAATATTCATAAAAAAGATGCGGGAAAAAAAAACAAAAATAAATTAACGCTATTATATTTAATTGTTCATTTGATGCTGAAATTTGTAAAAACCTAAAAAAAGTCTCTTCGACGTAAAACATCATTTAATTTTGTTTTTATCGATTATTTTGTATACCTACCATAGATCGTACTACCCATTGGATCGTTAAACATTAATTTACACATTACAAACTTTAATTATACAACTAGTAATTTTAAACAATCTTCCATTGCAAGAATTTCGTTAGAAGTTAGATTAAACTTCAGTCAAGAGACATTCAAAGGATAAACGTCACACAAGGGAAAACAGGAATTGTAATTTTCGCATAGACAATGAAACAATAGTGCATGATACATTAGTGGATCGCAGTTGGTACAAGGACTAGATTTCTAGGATTATGTTTGTATGGATTTTAAGTACATAGCTTATTTGTAGTTCAAAATGATACATTGCTTTGGCGAAATTAGAAGAGGAAGAAGGGAGGACCAGGACAGGACAGGAGGAGGAGAGGAGGGGAAGGGTCTAGGAGGAGGAGGAGGAGGAGGAGGAAGAGAAGAGTAGGTCGCCTTAACAGCTTTAGAGGCACGAATAGTGCTTAGAATAATAGCTTGAGCCGATCTGTCCTGCCCTGTGTTATCCAATTACCCAGAGACCAGGATCTCTCTACATATATGCAAAATGCTGTAACGTCTAGGGATCTACAGCAAATGCTCGAATTACTGCATTTCATCCAACAGGATTCTCTGTCTGTCTCATTCTCCTGCTAGCACATTCTATAATTATGTAAGATACTAATATGCATGCAATGATCTGTTTCCAGTTCTCAGAACCCCAAATGTCTTTGTCATAGGGAAGTTTGATAACACAATTTTAAACAACAACAACAACAATAATAATAATGAATCGCATTATTAAATAGAAATCAATCTTAATCACATCCTAAATCACATTAATATATATACAATTATTATTATTATAATATATTAAAATAAGAAATATAAATATTTATATATTCCAGTATAATGTTCACTTACCTTCTTCGACATCCTTTTTTAAAGAAATCCAATGTGATTATTCTTATTTCATAACTGAAAAGAAAATGCGTTTTAACATTGATGTTAAATATATTTATATATTCGTTGTTATTTATCTTAATAAAAAGAAAAAAAAAGAAGAAAAGAAAAGAAAGGCAAAATAGAAAATAAGAAAAAAGACCAAAGTTAGTGTTCCGTTTCGTTCACAGAAATATCTAAACTATTAATATCTATAGGAGGACGGATGGCGATATAATACAAACAAGGAACAATGAAATCCCTCTTTTGGGTACGGTACAGAGGGTGGATGTGAGAGATCCTCTACTGGAAGAAGAGGTAAATGGATGGTGGAAGTGCACGTTCTAACAATAAGAGGAAATTCGAGTCACGCACACGAGAAATTTCACCGACTCGTTTCGTTGAGTTCCTCTATACCTTAATAAAGAGAGAGAGAGAGAGAAAGAGAAAGACAGTGAAAGAGAGGGGAGTGGGGAAAGAGCGGACCAAGGAAAGGAATCAAACAATTTTAGGATATACTACTACTACAACAAGATCATTTATGTTTTTGTTTGTTAATGTTTTTTTTTTCTTTTTACTTCTTTTTTGAAAAACAGATGAAACGTATTTCTTTTTATTCATATGCCATTGTTGAGAATGTATTAGTCGTTAATCTTATGCGATCGGACATTCATCCCACGGCTCGTTTAATATAATATTCGTTTTGTTATTTTATTATTTGTTGCTTTTCTTTTTTTTATTTTCTTGTCTCTCATTGAACGTTTATCGAATAAAATTCGGACATTATTTCGACTACTTTCTACATGTGTCTCAGGCATCGATGCCTATTTACAATAGATTCCTTTGTACAAAAACTAATCTCATATAAACAGTAAAATGTGCGCGTATTTACGACGAAACGCGCACGTGGCAGCATCGATGAGCGGGAACGAAAACATTTATCTCATTATTAACGATTACCATATTAATCTTTTATTTTTTTCTCTCCCTTTTTCGTCCCTTATATTCATCAACGTTTTAAGATAATGTTATGTGTATGCCTGTGTGTGTGTGTGTGTGTGTGTGTGTGTGTGTGGGGATGTGTGTCTCTTGCTTGATTAGAACGATTAATAAATGGGATGAATGTATTTTTTTATTGTAATAACGATTATTTATATTTGTTTATTCTTCTTTTCTTATTTTTTTGTATCGCGTTAACAGTCTTTCGCAGTAAATGTTAATTCATGTTATTGTAAGAAATATCCTCAAAATATATTTATGTATATATAATATACTTATATGTATAATATACTTATATATATGTACGTTGTATGCCTGTTGTGTGTGTGTGTGTGTGTGTGTGTGTATGTGTACACATATATACATGCTTCTTTCCTCGAGTGAAACTACATTTTTCTCTCTTTTCTTTCTTAATCTAAAATTATGTTTCCGATGTAACAAGAAACAATGAATATGTTTTAGCTGAAAAAAAATGATTTAACGAATATTATCGAGAACACAGAGAAAGTGAATCGACCAAAAATTTCACTGGTATATTCAAATCTCAACGACCAAGTCAACGTTCCCGCCATTACGATTACGAATTTGATCTTCTTATATTCATCAGAACGAAGTTTTGTACAATCAACATTTAAAGAAAATCCAATGAAGTCGTTAGAAATGATCAACACAAACAATGATATATCAAAAGAGGATTCTTTGACCATTGCTTTTTTTCTTCCGCTTTTTCTTCTTCTTCTTCTCTCTCTCTCTCTCTTTCTTATATATATTCCTCTTCTTTCTATATCATTAAATGTTTATTTGTCAATATCTTTTTCTCTTCCCTTTTTTTTTATATAACTTACACGTATAAACTCTATACGGTGGATCGTAAAAATATTTGGCACTTTTTGAAATTGAAACACTTGTGTACTAAATCGAAAAAATTGAATTCCAAATTGTAAAGAACTAATAGATATATTCAATTAAATTATTTAACAATTAGAAAGATTACAGAATGTTAAATGATTGTTAGTAGAATCTTAACTGAATAATTATTACAAATTCGGAATTTATTCGTTCGATTTAGGTAGCGTCGATCAATTAGAAAAATTGTCCAATCATTTCTATGATACACTCCTCCCCACCCGTACACGTCCTATTATTATTATGAGAAGAGAAAAAGTCGTAAGAAGAATAAAGAAAAAAAAAAAAAGAATGAAGAATGAAGAAAGAAAAAATGAAAAAATTAATGAGAAAGTAAGATAGACGGGCACTCTCTTATTATATACAGCTCTCTTGTATTCGATTCGAGCGCGTCACCACTTCTGGCTGATGAAATTTCCCCTGAGCAGAAATTGACGAAGAGACCGGCCTCTGCGGCATCGACGATAAACATTTGCTCGTCCTTTGAAGGCTGTAATACACCTGAAAGCAACGCGAATGATATTTTTCCAGCGTTGTCATTGTCATTTTCGTTTTCACCGTCGTCGTCGTTGTCGTTGTCGTTGTCGTTGTCGTTGTCGTTGTAGTTGTCGTTGTAGTTGTCGTTGTCGTTGTCGTTGTAGTTGTCGTCGTCTTTCTTATCTCGTCTTGACAAAGGCTTGTCGTCGTGAAATGACGCGGAATAAGAAAGAAATGAGCTTTCATAATCAACGATTCGCCTTTTTACCGTGCCGTGCTTGCGAGCTAAGAAGAAACACACGTTACATGCATCGATCTACAATCTTTCTTTTTTTTTTTGCTATGAAAATCTTCAATGAATCTTCTTAAAATCGATATATATATAATTTTTTAATATATTACATAATTTATTATAATATTATATAGTATATTAGTAATATATTATTATATGTATAATGAAGCAAAAGCTATGCAGAAATCGAATGAATCAATTAGTCGAAATTACCAATTACCTAAAGGATTTAATTATAAAGGTAACTTATAATCGATGTGCAAATGTTATGCCCGATATCTTCGTAGTTAATCGTGTCAGCATTATTGTGTTAGTACCAGCCATGCATAACCATATACCGAATATTATATAAGATATAAAAAACATGAAATATATATTAAAACAAAAGTGAAAGCGAACGAGTTAAAATAATGAAATTAAAATGAAAAATAAAAAAAGTATAATAGTATAAAGCGAAAGATTTGAAAGATAGTTTAATTAAGCGAGAACGAAATAGTAATTGATGTTGAATTAAATGATGATTACATATTAGAGATGATCGCATGTCATAACTATAATACGTACGATTAAAGTGAGATATCTATCATTCGAAATGATATCAATCGATCGAAAATACAATTTTGATATTAAAATTATTCGAAATCACCTAAGGCAATCACCTTTGGGGCAGATACAAAAGTCGGCCTTAAGAGGAGTTACGCGCATCGGGACTGGCCTCCTCCTCGAATTATCGAGAAAACTTCAAGGCAATTAAACTTACGAAGGCACAGATAACCCAAGACTCCGCTAAACCGGAAAAGTTAAAGTGGAAGACTGCCGCATATTAAAGCGAGTGAACTTACCCTCCTGTGACCCTCCCCCACCCCAGTCATTCTTTCTTTTTCTCTCTTATTCCCAGACTTTTACCCCTGTTCCTTCCTTCCCGTTTTACCTTCATCGTCTTCTACCGAAACTCCAAATCTTTAAAAGAAGCTCATTCGTTTAGTCAAGGACACTTAAAGTACCGTCCTACGCTACTCGAGCACTTAAAAGTACGAAGAAAATAGATTGAAAGTCACACTTTCAATCCTAAATTCGAATCTTTTAACATCTAATTATTATATTTCCTAATAATTTATTTATTTGTTCGTTTATTTTGAAAATTATATAATCTTACTATAATCGCACGTGTATATCATATGACTAAATATATATATATATAATTAATACACATATTTCTATATTAATGTTTAAGTATCTAAAAAAAATTAATTGTAGGCAATAATTTACGAAAAAAAAACCGCTTATATAATCCATAGACTACGTGATTATCGTGTTAGTGTCAGCCATAAATAATCATATATATCGAATATTATTGGTCAATGCGAAATATAAAAAAGCAATAGAAAAAAGTTAAAAAGATAAAAATATAGAAAGCTTAAGAAATAGACTGATCACTCACATTTTGGTTATTACGTTGGTTGTAGGCTTCCATAGCCATTTGTTTAAAATCCGCCATGGTTGGCTGATGGCTAAAAATTGTCTGATGTGGGACATGATTATGCGAATAATTTATGGCGGATGTTGAAAGACAATCGGCTAGTACAGGATCCGATGGTAGATCTAAACCGTGCTGAACGATCGGTCTTTTCTCAGGTGATGTAGCTTCGTCCGTGACCCGATCCTTTTTTCTTCGTTGAGGTGGTGTCTTGTAGACGGGCGTATATGTTAAGGGTCTTCTTTCTACGAACAGATTTTAGGAAGCCATGTTGAGCCTACGGTAAGTCAATTAGATCGTTTAAATCAAGATGGGTGGTGAATTAAGCTTCTGTTTCTTTATCTTTCTTTCTTTTTTTTTTTTTTTTACCTTTAATTTCTTTCTATCGTTTTCTTTATTACAGATTTTATCCGATACAAGAGTAAGCTAATTATGAAAATAAGAAAGAAAGAAAGTTAAAGAATGAGAAATAAAAGAAACCATGGGAAATTGGATGGACTTTTTTTTTCTTTTTAGATAAGATAGAAAATAATCAATTTATATTTTAATTCTGAATTTTATATAAGAAAGAGGTAGATTAATGAACACGCTTGTTTTAACAAGCTATGAATCATTGTCTTTAGTGAGAAGGTTAAATTGAAGATTCTTCGCTTTACTTAAGAGTTATCTCCCTTCTTTCGTGTTCTTTTGACTGTTTTAATATGCGAGAGTGTTCAGGAATTAGGAGTGCTACGATAAAAGATTTAAAAAAATGTCTACTCAGTTCTCTGGAAAAGTCGAAAGGTCTTACTCGCTGATAAAGTAACGGTATTCCTAGGTAAAGCTTTTCAACTCTAAGCCGAACAGCGCTGTACTTAAAGTCAATTTAATATTTAACGCGTGTACTATCAGCCACTTCTGTGAATCATGTATTTTTTCTACTGTTCAAGAGAGACTCTTGAAACTCTTTTAAAAAAACCCGTTTATATTCTAACAGAAGTATTCAAATGTCTTGTTATTCGATTTCAAGTGGCATTGAATCCCATTGATAAGACACTAATTGAAAAAAATATAATTCTTTTTCCTAATAGTATTTTAAAAATATATTTATTGTAACTAATCAGTCACTAGATTAGTTAGCTGAAAATCATTCGATTGTTATAACCTCGAACAAGAAAATAAAAAAATGTTCATTTCTATTTAAAGTTCTAAGTTGTGTGAAATGTTAACAATATATTTAATTGTTTCCATGCGAAAACTTTGATACACCTTTTATAAATTTAACTATTACGTAAAATCATTAATAAAAAAACAGGCAGGAAATAGTGATCACCGGTTAAATAGATTTAGTTTATAAGTCAATCATTGATTAATTTGTATTATCTTTTAAAGTTACATTTATTTATAATTCAACTCTCTATATAATGCTTCCAAGTTTTTCTATCCTGTTTTTTTTTTTTAGCTTGTGTGTAATAAATAAATATGGAAAGCAAAAGTGAGGCAAAAGTGAAGAAAAGTTAGGTCGTTCTTTTACCATATTCGTTAGGTATGATGTCCGGATCGATGTCATCGACCGCCTGCTTGGTCTGAGGGTGCACTGGGGTGGTTGCACCTGCATTAGGTGGCTCGCACACGATCGGAGCGTGCTTTGGACTTCCGGCACGGTCGTTCGAATGCTTCCGGTAGAGTGCTGCCACGATACCAACTACAGCCATGACCAAAAGGGCCGCCGTAGCTATCAGACCCAGTAGCAATGGACTCAGCATCGATGCATCCGTGTTGCCTGTCGTAACAGCAACGTAAAATACTCGATCAACCGGAACTTGTATCGATCTTCTCACTACCCTTCTTCCACTTTTATCTCTATAAACTATCCCTTTCCATTCATTTCCTTCTTCCACTCTCTTCTTCTCACTGTTTTTTTTACAGTCAATCCTATTTACATTACTCGTATAAAATATATTTGCTAAATGATATTATATAAACAAGTATTTTCAAAATAATCATCGCGTAATACAGATTATTATTTTAAACAATTTAATATATCTGTTTAATGATTATTTTTTAATAGCATCTTGACAAAAATAATTTCATCAAATTGTATAATATAATAACTTTGATATTACGTTAATTTAGAAAGAAAATTATATTGTATTGCTTTTCGTAATCGACATTCTTATCGGTCAGATATATTTTATAATTTGTAAGTGATAACGATCGACCATTAGTCAATCGAGAAATTGGCGTATGTTGCTTGATAATATCTTCTCTCTATTTTTTTCTTTTTTTTTTCATTTTTTTTTCCTCGTTCTATCTCTCACGTCGAGCTTCTCAGAGCTTCGCGCTTTCGGTTCCAATGCTTTAACGTTCGATCTCCCTTTGTTCGCGGAAACGAAAGCACACGGATGAAAGATACCCTACAACTTTCCTATTATTGACATGCGACGATGTGTAATACAAAGAGAGAGTCTGCCGTTGAATGATAGATCTAAAAGCGATCATTGCACTGAACACATGCTGAATCATGTGTATAAGCTGACTCTTTCTTTACCTTCCTTCAATTCCTCTATTTCTCTTTCTCTCTCTCTCTCTCTCTCTCTCTCTTTTCATTTCTATCTATCTATCTATCTTCCTCGTTTTTCTTTTGAATGGTACTTTGAAAACTTTTGAGTTCGATTTGAAAAACGAAATTCTCTCTTTTCAATAATAATGCCCAAACGATTTGGACAAATAGATATTTCAAAAGGATATAATTATTAAATCGTATTTCCAATTTCTTTGATATGCTCTCGTAATTTACGGTTCAACGGAACCATAGGTCCTTAAGATTTTAAAAGAATTATACTTTTTTGTGTGTTCTCTTGTCATTTATGAGAGAAAGAGAGAAAGAGAGACAAGATCTTTTCTTTTTGTCCTATTTTTATTCTCTTTCAAAATCGGCATTAACCTCATTTAAAAATTGTTCATTAACAATTTGAAAGATAATATTATCGTTAATCCTACCAATTGCTAGTTGAAACCAACAAAAGGTTATTTTTTAATCCGGGTTAACATTTTTTTGTTTTTTTTTTTGTAATATGTTAACTCTTTTGCTCTTTTATTTTTTATTTCCCCCATTCTCTATTTATCATCAAGACGTAAATGCGTTTTCATTACAGTAGTATGAACATATATATCTATGTACGTACGTGCCTTTCGCATCGAGATAACGCAGAGATATGGAAGTTACATCTCTCTCTCTCTCTCTCTCTCTCTCACCCCTACTCTGATGTTACACTCGTCGTCTCACTGAAGCATGCGACAAACTCGCCCATCAATATCACCGAGGTCAGCTTAATAAGCAGGACCATAATTAACGAAGGTATGTCTATAATGGTGCTATTACCGTTCACCTGGTTTGCGTGTATAAATAGAGATGCGCGATCCTATTACAATGTGTGTCTACGTACTACCATATTCTACGTATTTCTACGAGCTCCATTATACATGTAGAACAATTTACACGACTTAACGTTACATAATGATCTCCGTAAAATTGTTCTCGGAACAGAGAAAAAGAAGAAAAAAAAAAAAAAAGGAATGAATAAAAAATAAAAAAGAAAAGGAAAAATACCATCCAACAGTACGAAAAAAAAAAAATGTCTACCACAAATATTTACGTTGCATAGTAACTTTTCATTCTCTCGTAATACCGATAAATAAAAACGCGAACACAACAATATTGTTGGGGGAAAAAAAAAAAAAAAAATGATAGATACATATAACGTGTTTATAACAATGAAATATGAGGAAGTACTCGGTTGCAATAAAATATCAACGCTACATTTTTTGTATAGAAAAATGTTACTAATTTTCTATCTTCGCGCTCTGCCTTTGAATCACAAAAGAGAGAGAGAGAGAAAGAGAGAGTAAGAGGATTACTTCATGAAATGAAACGAATAACAATGCATGAAAACAGAAACACATAATTTGTCTATGGATTATTTCGTGTGTATTTCCTAATTAATTTTATCTCAATCAGTTTACGGGTTCACCACTTTAAGCGAGCCACAATTAAAATCTATCGCATACAATGCGTATTATTAATAGTTACATAGAAAACAAGCGCCACGAAGTTGCTATAACGCATTTATACAAGCTTAATGCTAATAATTACAATTCACGATTGTGAGAAAAATATATATGTGTATACTAGTTATCTAATCTCACGTTACGACCATTAACCCGATCGTTAATATATCTTCTTAGTAAAAAGGAAAAAAGGCTATAAATGTTTCAACGAAATTTACAACAGCACATTCAACTCGGTAATTCATAATTATTGGTACAATTTACAACCAGCGACGATGCTTGGATATATTCGAAGTTAACGACGGGCAAGAATCCAAACTCGTGAATTTGCATTAAAGGTATTTACTCGGTGACTCAGCGATCGTACTTTATATACATATACCTACATACACGTACACATGTATGTATACGACAATCCGCCACATCGTTGTTATCTACCATTGGCAAAACTTACGGAAACGAGCCAATGCGCAGGAGTTGAAGTTCGATCTTTAATTAGAATTATGAGACTGACGGTTAAGCAAGCGATCTTTATTTTTCTTTTTTCTTTTTCTCTCTTGAATTCGGTCAGACATAATATCTCGTAGATATATTAGTTTCGTCTACTTTATATTAAAACTTTGGTTATGCTTTTATATTATTGCAATTGGAATTGAAACTGAAGGAAGTAATGATGTAGCAACAACGCAAACGGGCACGTGTACTGTCTCGACTATTTGCCAAATATTGACTTTGCCGTTGGCACAACGCTTGGCGATAGTAAAATAAGCAAGACAACGAAAGACAACGAGAGAGACAGAAAAAGAGAGAAAGAGAGAGAGAGAGAGAGAGAGAGAGAGAGAGCAAACAGCCACAATACGAGATTTCACAAAAGCTGATTAATGAAACTGCGATTATCCGACGAGCCACACTGCAACGCGGATTTGTCTCGACAGCAATCAGAAAACATTCCGTTGCTGTTTCCTTTGCAGGCATTGTTATTCGACGCTTCTCTTTTGCGAGTACACTTGAGATACACAATGGGCGTCGATCGGATAATACTTCCCTGTTCCGGTGAACAAAGATAATCAATCAAAGGTGTTTTATGAAAGAGCACGATGTTGTCCACACATACATACGTATATACATTCATACGTAATCAATGGTTTCGTAAATGTACAGTCAATCGTAGCTGAGGAATGATACACATAGTAACACACAGAGATCCTTCCAATTCATTTTTCTATCAATTTAATAAAGAGGGATTCACATAAACGAACAATAATATTAATTGACTCGTAAAATGTCCCCTCAAAAAAAAGATTAAGGAATATTATTTGATATTCTGTTAAAAAACAAATTTAATATTAATCGTCAAAGTGATACCATCCAATATTTCATTTCGTTAAATTTAAACAATGATATTTAAATAATTTAATATGCCGTAAAAATGTATAGACTTGTTTTCGTTTTTTAAGAAACGTATTCGAGAATTTCGATAATTCGTTTTACCAATTTTTCAAGAAAGTTATCAGAAGGAACATCGAATATTTTTCGAATTGAAGTATGATTTTGCTTCGTTTCTTTATCGAAGGCGTTGCCATTTCTCGAGCAAAGCAAAGCTCACTGAAGAGGATAAAGGACTGGAGTTTGAGTCAATACGGTAAGAGATACGGCTGTCATTCGTTTGAGTAGTTTCGATATCGAGAGGAATAGAAGATAGAGGAGATGAGTAAAAGGAAAAAGTCGAGAATGGAATCGGTGTGTGAATAAACGCGCGCGTGCGTCTATGTGTGTATGTATGTGTGAGTGAACAAAATAGAAGAGTTTTCGTGAGTACTACGCGAGTACTCTTTTGCGTTTTGAAGGTGGGAAAATGGCGTGGTGTACCGCGAGAACCAGCCAGTTTTAAGGCACAAGAGCAATTCGTCCTAAATCGAAGCAATCCCGCGGAAACTCGAAACCAATTTCGAAAGAATTGCATTCTAAAACCATCCGCGTAGTAATAGCTCCGGGCTAAACAACCGGCCACACAGTGTTCGTTCACTTTTCAAGAGAACGTATCGGCAACGAGAAGAATAGCCAAAATCGTCGAGAGACCAAACTCCTCGATGTCCATATTTTCGATCGAAAAACATCGCAACGAATGAATATTTACATTTTACTTTTTTTTTCTTTTTTTTTCTTATCTATATTAACGATTTTTTTTATTATTACATTTTAAATGACATTATTTTCATTATAATTTATACGTTACCGGCATAATCGGAAATCCGGTAATGCTAGTAATACCTCGGCATTGTCACACACAAAAAATGATATATGTATAAATATCATATTACATAATACGTTCTAACTTCTTATTACCTTATTTTTTGTATAGATTCATCGATGCGCTCGTTAGATGCTATTATATATATAATATATATATTATTAATATAATTTGATTTTTAAATAAAACTATAAAAGTGATATTACATAATGTAAGGTTTCATCCAATTTGTTGGTTATAACTGACCACCTCCTGTTGCTATCAAGCGAAAATGTTCCAAAGAGACCGCAAATAGGCTCTACCCAGGCGTAGGTAGCTTGGCATTCGAGCAAATCAGCGCCGCAGGCTTACGCTCGTCAAATCAATATTTGCACCTCGGCGGGGACTCGCGCATACAAAAAGGGAGAGAGAGAGAGAGAGAGACAGAGAGAGAAATAATAGAAAGTGGTTAGTGGGAAAGAACAAAAGTAAAAGAAGAAATGCCACGTAAGATAATATAAAATATATTGTATTAAAGTAAAAAAAAGGAAAGAAAAGAAAATAATACCAACTAACAATCATTTAAAAAAAAAAATTAATAATTTTTCTTACAAACTCTCGAACATTTTGTCCTCTAAAATTATTACTTTTTTTTCCACAATTTAAATAAATAAAAAAACAAATAATAATAATAATTAATTTATTTCAATGATTTACTCAAAGTAATTTATTGAAATATGAATTAATTTGATTCTTATATTCTAACTAGGATATATTATAACTACATAGAGTAGATCATTCATCCCATTAAAATTTAACTCAGTATTTATCTTTAATTACACATTATCGATTAATTCTATTTGAATTAGAATTAACATTGAAGATAACAAAGTTCGATATGGTCTAAATTTGAACCACAAAAGTGAAAAAGAACTATACTTGCGTATGATCTGTTCTTACAAATACGTAAAATATTCAGGTCTAACATAAGTGAGCTAAAAGAAGGAACACGCCACGTTTAGCTCACTCTCCGTAATCTCTTTTGCGGTATAAGATAAGAGAAGAGAAAAGAAGGTATAAAGGAAGGAAAGAATAAAAGATGGTTTCTGCTAGCGTCGCTAGCCGAGAAGCATGGACCCGGAAAATCGTCCTTTTCGAATAGCGTATCCTGCGGTCTAGGCTTTCACGCTTGTCTACACAGTATATTTATTATATACACGCGAGTTTTTCTTTTAGATATAAATACAGTTAAAAGCGTGCTCTGTATAAGGCGCCATTAATTGTCTAGACTTTTTCAAATATCACCAATGTGAAAACACACATTTATCTATATAACTTTTCTTATTTTTTTCTTTAATAAAAACTATCTATCGAAATGATTTATTATTTGGCAACGTATAACATTTGTCGATTTACTTCGTTACAAAAACTAAGATATCATATTACTAATAATTCTATAAGTATTTTCTCTTGATTATATCTCTGATACGATAGAAAGTTCAAATGAGATGGACATAGGTAAATGGAACGAGAGAGAGAGAGGGAGCATTAGGGATGGATGATGCATCGAAAGCTAGCATCAGAATGGTCGACGCACGCGTTACACAACCAGTAGAAGGGAGAAGGAGTAAGAGTGAGAGGGACGATGTTCGTTGATTGAGAGTAATCTGTTTTGTTAATTGCAAGGTCCGCAGAGTCCGATACCTGTGGTCGCATTGCGCTGTGTTCAGCATTACAAGCCAGTCCTCTCCCAGGCTGGAAACTGACGATTCCCCTTTCTCTATCTCTCTCTCTCTCTCTCTCTAACTCTCTCTCTCTTTCTCTAACTCTCCGACTCCGCGATCCGCCTCGAAACATCAGCGACCACGGTGCGAACCTCTCATGAGGGGATGGTTAACCGACTAATTGCAATACCGACGCGTCTACTCTGGACTATTTGTGCAATCGCGATTATACGCGTCGTCCTTGTGTCTCACCCATCAAGCTATGTTTCCACCAATTTCCAATAACATCGTGTGCTGCTCGTTGGGAAACAAAACGTGTTATTTAATGCATATCTTTGAAAGCTTTTCAAAAAGTAATCGAGATAATCGATTGTGAGTTGGATTATTTGTCAGGATTGTTAAACAGACGTTATTTGTTTATAATACATTTGTAATATAAGCTTACTTTTAAAAGTGTTAGATCAATACAGAGCAGAAAAGAGTGAATGATTTGTGCATTAATATATCAAATGTAAAAATAACTTTATCATTAAAATTTAATTTAATTTAATTTTGCGGTGTACACTATTATATATAGAGAAATTTTAATTAATAAAGGAGAAATGTAATAAAATTCATAGGAAACGAAATGAATTTGATCCGATATAAATTTGACGAAATTAGTGCATGCTTTGATGTCGTTAGTAATGTGTATAGATACAATGTTACATGTCGGTGATTATATCTAACTGAAATATTTCTTCTTTCTACGCTTTTACGTTTTATTACCCTTGTAAGAATCGCGCCCCAGTAACAACGTCACTCACGAGAGCTTACGATGTGTTCCGTGAGCTTGCGAATTGCATAAAAGCTATTTCTTCCTCTTCTTATTTCCTCATAGTTTCTTTTTCTTTTCGCCTTTCTTCTTTAGGATATATATGAGCGAGATATTTTTTCAACTCTTCGTTGATTTTTTTCCATCATTTTTTTTTTCGAATACTCTTAGAAAGGAAGACGATTAAAAAGATTACCAACTTGACTAATGTTCCTCGTTTATGTTTCTTTTTTTTTTCAATGTATGTTCAAGTCTTTTCAACGTCGAATTTTCACATTTTCCAAACAGTTCACACGAAGAATCAAAAAAAAAGAAATGAGGGTAAGAGAGAGAGAAAAAGAAAGGAAGAAAGAAAAATGACTGCATGCTTTTGCTCCTCATAAAATAGAAACTTAACATATTTACCGAATTATAACTATTTCGCGTTAAACAATTTTGCTTTCAAACTATTCAGACAAACTATGTTCTTTTTTTTTAACGCATTAAGACTAACTTTGTTCTACACAGTCTCATTAATAGTTAAATGTTGTAAATTTAAAGGAAAGATCCTTTTTCTTTTTTTTTTCGTTTATTTAAATCAATGTCTAATTGTTATCCAATTCCGCTTGGAAACTTTTTCTTATTCTCGTTTTAATTTTTGTTTTGTAACATCCTTTTTTAAATTTCAAGGTATCGTAAGCTTGGTATCCATACCCTTAAAACCCTTTCTGTCGATTCTGCTTCGATGGTAGTAGCATCTATTCGGTAAAATTAGAAAATGATGTGACATCCACAGCGGTACTATTCAAATGGTTCACACTATACTGTTACAACGTATACACGTGCAAACACTTTGTTTAAGAATTTTCGGAAGCTTCCTTTGTTCCAAAGAAGACTCAGTTTCTCCTTTCTCTCGTGCATTCGCTCGCTATGCTAGTCGGAGAGTAATACGAAAATAATCACGTAGTGTAACGAGAAAAGTTCTCGCCTTCCTTTCGAAATAATGCGCGATTATGAAACGAGATTGTTTCTCGAAAAGTTATTAAACTTGAAACATCATCGTGTCACGATTGTCTCCAACCTAGGATCGAAAGTTAACGCTAATGGATTCGTTTATATCATTTAGTCAATAGCTTAATATCGAATAGTAGGTATATATATCTTTTGAATTCATTTATCAAACTTTATTACAATATCACCACGCAATACGTATATGTGTACTTGATATATGTAATATGAAGAAATTCTAATTAAGGTGAATCTTTACATTCAACAATTTATAAACATACGCATAGAAAATACATTTACGAAAAAAAAAATATCATGTTGAAAACTTTGATAACCCAAACGCGAATTATTCATAAATTATTTCATAAATACAATTTTCAATCGAATAGAGGAAAAATTATTATTGTTTTTCGTTTTGTTTCGAATAAATTAATTATTATCGTATAAACGAATTATTTATGCATCAACGGCGAAACCTGCCATGATCAGTTTTTAATCTTGAATTAAAATTCTGCGTATAATGCTTATGACCATTCTTTAATTTAATTTTATAATTTATATATATATATTAAAATATCAGTATATAATATTATGTAAAAAATTGTTTTATTTATTAATTAAACCAATACCGAATTGAAAAAAAATATAACTTTTGTTAAAAAAGTGGCTATCGACTCGATTACGTTCTATAATAGATAAACATAAATTGTTGATAGATTTAATAGAGTGTCAACGTGTTTGAGTTAGGATGAAAATAAAATTAGAAAATATTTACCGGTCGTATACATGGCGACACCTTTAAGCGTGACAGGTTCCAAAATGGCGGGATCACTTCTACCCTTGGCGTTAATAGCGAAGAGATAGAGACGATAACTCTTGCCGGTTGTAAGGCCTGTGACCTCAAAGGTTGGTCCATTTGGATTGGTCGGTAGTGTTTTGTTCCATAGAATCGATCCGTCCTCTTCAGATACGACCTCCAATTGATAGCTATGGATAGGTAGGCCTCCATCGTAACCGTCTAAACAACGTACGATCAAACCAGTTCCTGATTTCGTGCCAAGCTCCTCCACATCTAAGGGTGCTGACATTTCCGTAGCAGTGCAGTTGTGTAGAGAATAGGGACGACCAGCCGCTATCACCTGAAGACAATTGTCCATAGGTCAGATCGATTCACCTCGATCTAAGAGCACCTTTTCAAAGTTCTAACGTAGTTAAAGCTATACCCTTCGATATCATGAACCTGACCCTGACAATGAAAAATGGATCTCACAATGAAATATATTGCATTACAGAAAAGAAAAAAAATAACGAACACCTATTATTCGATGCAGAAAAATGTACATAAATGTATTTTTAGTATTTTGAAAAAATATCATTGTTATTATTATTTTATTAAAAATTATTATAATATATATAATGTATATTGCTCTGCGTTTCATTGAAGAAATAATTAATTTAAATTACGATAAATTTTTATCGAATATTAATATTCATTTAGTTTCATATACAATAAGAGTGTGTTGAAATATTAAAATAGTATCTAACAAAAGTAAAAATATACAATAATTCAATTGAAATCTTTCTCTTTTCTTTTTAACATTTCGAGCGATAAAATTCGAATGGGAGGAAATGAAAAAGTGTACTTTGACGATGAATGTTTATAGTTACACAAACGCGGAATGAGAATAAAAAGGAAAAAGGAAAAAGAAAAAGAAATCAAATCGCATTCAACTAAGTAAATGGAGTCAATGGAAAAACGAAGCTTACCTGAAAGAGGCACGCCGCTCTTTGCTTGCCGACCTGGTTAGTGGCCCCACATGCGACTGTACCGTAATCCATTTCCGTTGTCGGTGTATAGTTCAGTCTCGAACCGTGGAATTGTTGATACTCTTTCAGACTTTCTACGACTGAGGGAGTTCCGGCTACTGATGCGTGAGAATACCGCGAGTGCGGCATCTCCATCAACTCTCCAGAATTATTGAAGGTCCAGTAAAAGGTCAACGGTGGTGGATGACTCTCCACCGCACAGACCAAAGAAACCGTTTCCTGTTTGAGAGCACCAACCACAACCTCGCTTTTACCCTCTTTGCAAACTGGCGTATCTGTAACGTGTCGTAGTTTTCTTTCGTTAACTTAAGAAAAAAACAAATCATTACTTATTTTCTAATTATAACCTTCTATCATTATATTCTTTTTTTATTCAAATGAATTATCAATTTTTTCTTTCTTTCCTTTTATTTTTTTATTCTTATTATCATATATCATCTACGCATGAAATTTTTGTGTTAATTATTCAATTATTATTTTATAAAGGTATAGGTAATCTCGACAAATTTTTTTAATGATACTTCAATTTTAGTATTCCAAATATATAACAAAATAACTTCAAATTAATTATAAAATCTTTTATTAATATCCTGTATTTTTTTTGTGTACGTAAAAATAAATATAAGCCTTTACTCGAATTTACATATAGTATTCATGGTATTTATTTGGAGATATAAACCGTTAATAAAATATTTGCTTTTATTAAATCAAGATGAAAATTCAAATAATATGTATATATGAGTCCAATGTATACTATCTAACACGATTTGTTAACAAACATAGCGATTGCATTTGTAATTCATTTGTTTTGGAATAAAAAAAAAAACGGTAAAAAGTAAACATCAATTAAGATTTTATTTTATTTAATGTAGAATATTATTACTTATATATATTTTTTATATCTGAAATTATGCTACTGTGTGCAAAATATCAAGGGACCACTACTCTATCTATTAATACCTATATTGATTTTCTATAAAGTCATTAAATTCTCTCGCTGAACGATAGAAGCCATATTCTCACAAAAGTCTAAAACTCCGAGACCCCGAAGGAATATGGACGATTATGGAAATCCATTGTCCACGATTATTGAAATTTAAATAGGATCGCACGGTGTGCGACGGGTAAATCACTCGGTTCGGACGTGCTGCTGTATTCACCTAGTAGAGTTAAGCTATTGCAGCGGTAACCCGTTCAATGTGTCACAGATATGGCACGACTGCACGTTAGTCAATTGCGCTGCTTGACACTTACTGAGGTAATCATCTATCACTCGAGCACGTTTCTCATGTAAGCGCAAATTACTTTGTACTGACTTAGATTCCAAACGTGAAACTCGTGGCTCCATTTAATTGGGACTAAAGGTTTTTTTTTTTTGAGAGTGCTTGACGATACTTTTGGCTAAATTTTTTAATACACTCGTCATCATTTGAAGAAATATAAGAAATATATTTATCTATGTACACGCGGTATACCAATTATGATTTGTATAAATCCTCTTATAAACAATATTCTGCCAAGTAAAATCGATAAGATTAATACTTTGAAAAAGATGTGTTGTTTTAACTGTAGAAACGTCGAACTTGGTAAACATAATTCGTATTTGAGTTTCGAATAAGATCGGATGTTATCAAACGGAAGAAGTAGCGTTGAAGCTGGCGGGCTTGTTCTATCGATCGTTTAATAGGAAATTCCCTTGACATTGCTATTTGAGATAGGCCACGGCATACGGAAGTCCCAAATGGCAAGGAACATGATTTACACTGCCAGAGCTAGACTTCTCTGCGAATATGTATATATAGAATATATGGGCAATGGTAAGGTGGCATTTGATCTTTCTAGTGATATTAATTGCTAATAAGAGAAATTGACGGAACCGGTAGAAGATCAAGCATGTCATGAGACTGTTCACGTTTCCATCTTCTCTTGCTGATGAAGGAGAAGCAACTTTAATATCAATCTAATCAAATATAGACTCTCTTCAAACCATAGAAATGCGATGTTATATATTATATCCATCTAGAGTATTCAGAATTTCCAAATTTGAGTTATCAATCAATAAATATTCTTAATAAACTAATCAATGAATTAAATTTTGGTCATCTTCAGTCACTTCGATTTCTTTTTTTTTATATCCCTCGTAGGATATAAAAGAGTTATTTCAGAGTGTCATATTTTATACTTTAAGTGATATCAACATATTTCCATTATATAAAGTTATATAAAAATTGCATTGGAAAAGTATCTACTGTTAAAAAGTGTATTTAATAAAAAAAAGAATGTATAATAAATATTTCTTTAATACCTAGACATTTAAGATTAGACGCACATTGATCTAGTATTATTTCCCATTATTATATCCACGATGATGTTATACGATAAGATTAATGTTACAGACAAGGTCGACCTAGGACGTAAACACGCACAGATAATGATCGAAGGGCTATCGAGATTAATATCAGCATTGAAGGGGTTGAAAAGTAACGATATAGGTAGTGGACTATCTATGTCCGTCTGTCTTTCTCTCTCTTTCTCTTCCTCTCTCTAACTAACTCTGATTCTCTTCTCTCACGTCACACACCGAAGAGACTGTCCTAGCTTAGCACATTGCCAGACTACCTTCACCCACACATGAATATTCAGCTACGCTTTCCATACATTGAATATGCATCGCAGTCCTTCCTTCCCTCTTAGGTCATTTACAAGATGCAGATACGCCGAGCTACCACCGGGGCCACCTACCATTCTAATAGAATAACCCGCTCTGTGTTTCAGAGAAAACTATCCACCCTATCTTCGTACCCATCCTCCTAACCGTCTTTCTCCCATTCTCCGGTGACCCTTTGGCCTTCCTATTCCCTCGACTATACTCTAACTCTCCCTCTCTCTCTCTCTCACTCTCTCTCTTTTACATACACATGCCAACATTGAGTCTCTCTTCTCTTTTCCTCGACGCACACTCTCCTAGAGTTGCTTGCCATCGATTAAGTAATTAACGAGGAGTCGAGGCGTTCGGTGAGAATGGCCAAATTAGAGAAATGCTTTCCCAACGACGGTGGATAGCTAAACCGTAATGGTTCGAGAACGTTACACGAACGAAATAAAATGAATAACTCTGATCTTATCTAATTGTAAGTCAAAATATTTACGTTTAAACCTGTAAAACTTGATCGTTTGTAAATTTGTTATATCGGATAAAATTTTAGTTGTTCGGTCTTTGGATTATATTATTTTGCATATTACGTAAAAATAATTGTATTATGATTGTAGTTTACTTTTTATCGGTAATTTGTTTAATCGTTAACTATGAACATTTTTTAACTTAAACGAAATTCATCGTATTATTTGAATAAATTAAGATCGATGAGTTTTTTTACGAAGAAATAAGAATTTCGAATTATGGGGATAGTTCGTAAAAAAACGCGTATATTTTGTATCATGCTTTTTGGAAAACAAATTTTTGAAATTTTCATGCATAGAAATGAGGATAATTAAAATTAATGAAATTTAACGTAAGTATAATCTTATTGATACGTAAAATAATAAAAGTTCAATCGACTCACACATTATTTGAAGGGTCACGGGATTACTAGCGGTCTTGCCCTCGCTGTTTACTGCTAGACAGGTGTAGTCGCCGGCGGAATGTCGAGTTAAGCCTTGAAGCACCAACGAATAATCGCTGAGAATCACGCCGGCTGTTGCATTGTTCTTTAACTCTTTACTCTGAAATACAAAAGTAGGAAGAGTTAGTATGCTCTTTGAGTTAATCGTTGCCAATGGTAGGGGAATATTAATCAATTTCACAACTACAAAAGCTTAGTTCTTTCGTGGAAAGGTAAAAAAAAGGGGGTTAGAAACTAATCGCTGCAAACGAGATTCCCCTTTGATTTTTAAGAAATTCAATTCGTTAAGTAATAAAACATAGAATTCGTTTGGCAAAGGCAAAAGAAAATTAAAAAAAAAAAACAAAAATGCCAAAAGAAATTAATGTAACCCAAAATGTTCATGAAGTTAATATCACAAATTTGAGATTTTACAAATGTATCGAGTAATCTGTTATTATTTCATCTAATTCCTGTTTCATTGTATAACAAAATGGCAATTTCAAAAGTGTTCTCTTTTTTTCTTGACAAATAAAAATAAAAAAAAAAATGATATTAAAACAATTTGTCATTTATGTGCGTGGAACAGAAAAGAGCACAGATCTACGCAATGCTTACTTTTTCGCAATCCGAAAAATGCCGTGCTAAACTCAACAACATGAACAAAAAATAGAATTATTTTAATTGACCAATTTTTGGAATTTCGATCGTTACCATCCGAAACTTTAAACGACAATACTCCCGATGGTTTCAATTAGTACTTACGTCTTTGAACCAGGCGAGTTTATACACTTTAGGATTTGCTTTTACTATGCACTCAAAGTACACGTCGTCACCCTCTTTGATGTCATCTGGATTAAGTGTCTCTCCCATCTTCAGAGTCACCACCGGTTGATAGTGTACTTCTAATCGCCACTTGTCCTCCATTGCACTGTCGGGAATCAGGGGGTTCTCAGCACGGCAAGTTAGATACTTCCCGTCGTCGTCGATACTCGGTACAAAACTCAGGACGCTCATGGTACGATTGTTGTCCAGAGGATACTGCGATTTAATTGGATAAATAAAAATTTCGGACATTTCGCAAAATCTTACCATTAAAACGACGAATGATTTTTTCCCATGAAAGACCCGTATTACTCATATTGGCAAATTTCAAAGTTCATTCCGATTGATCGAATAAAAAGAAAAAATTAATATAAGATAAAACATAAAGAGAAAAAAAAAGTCGACTTAGGGATCGCAGAACACGTACCTACTCGCAAATGCACTGAGGAGAATTTTTTCTCGATATTTACGATGAAGAGAAACTGAAAAAATGAATACAATACGTAAAAGGAAAATACAGTAGGGACAGGTCGCTGACTTTACTACTCCCTTCCTATCTCCCTTTTTATCTATCTACCTATCTATCCATCTCTTTCTTTCTTGCTTCCGCTCTTTTTCTCTCCTTCGTTTTTCACGATGTCATTTTAATGATAGCGCCGACGGGCATGAATATCGAAGAGAGGCTACGTATCTGCATACATAGAGGACGCGATGAATGGAAGTAATGGTTCGTCAGGATGAATGTCGCGTACCATTCTCTCTTTTTCTCTTACTCTTTCTCTGTTCCTGTATTTTACCTTCCCTCACCTACCTCTTTTTAGGTTAGTCTTGTTTCTCTTTTTTTCTTTCTCTTCCTTTTGTAAACTAGTACTGTGCTGAACTTTCGATTTGTCTCAAAGCAATTCGATAGATATTTTCCGATAGAATCCATTTCAGAATGTCACCGTTTAATTCTCTCCTTTCTCTCTCTCTTCCATTTTTTCTCTTTTCAAATCATATATATATGTGCTACCGTGAAAGATCGAAAATGAATAATGTCAAGATTCGTATGGGTATATGTCCGAAATATTAATGTATAAGAATATACCTAAATATTCGGTCTTTACCAGACGTATTCGGTATATGTTGACATTTCACCTTATGAATCTTTTGATATTATCCAATTTCAGTCTTTCACTGTAATATATATTATATAACATACAATGCAACCAAGATATAAAATAATATCTTGATTTATTTCGCAAAGTTGTAATGCGATATTTTCTTAAATCAATGAATTTCTTAGAAAAATATTAAACGAATGACGTTTTATATAAATTTTTACGTAGAAATAATATTCGATGGAAGAGTAAAACGACTAACAACGTATTAGATTGCGACTACACTTTGCACGTTGCCACTGCTCGCTTCTCTTGGAAAATCGACGAGAGTCTCGCGTGATGCAATTTTACACCTCATTATGCGAGTTAAGATTTCGTAATAACAGAGCGGATACGTAATACGCTATAATTTCTTGCAAGATAGTCGCTAAGAACGATATCGATAAAAATTTTGAATAACATTCGTGCATTCGGGATAATAATCGAGCATAATGACAGGTGAAAAATAATAGATTCTCCTATGCGTCGAAGTTGATTACGAAATAAACGTGATAATACATTGACGAATTTGAAATGAAAAATGAAGAAAGAGAGAGAGGGGGGGAGGGAAAGAGAAAATAAAAATAGAAGGAGAAAAAAATAAACGAAATAAGAAAGTTCGTCTTGGAAAAAGAAAAAAAATCTACAGAATAACTCGCGAACTTTGACGTTTTTCTCTGTCACCTTACGCGAGAAGAGGTGAGTTCGAGTCTAACTTCAAAGGTCAGAAAACGAAGTAGAAATAAAAAGAAAGAGAGAGAGAGAAAGTGTGGGTGAGAAAGAGAGGAAGAACAAGAGTAGAAAATAAGAACTTTAGATAGGTAAAAGACGAAGAAGGAAAAGAAGGTTGTTGAGAGAGAAAAACGAAATAACCGCAGTCGTTCGAAGTTTGGTTGGAATCCGTGAAAAGTATAAAGAATTTTAAAGGACGCCGGTGGTTTCAAGAATTTCCTTTGCCCTCTGTTACCTCCATTCCTTTAACCGTTTTCACGATCCAACGCCTGAAACGACTATATCGGGTTGGCGGGACACCTTAATAAAAACGAAAAACAACTTTCTCGCGAGTCTTGCACTCGGGAGATCAACACGCTGAGGAAAAATGAGGGGAGAAAAAAAAAAAAAGAGGAGAAGAAGAAGAAGAAGAAGAAGAAGATCATCTTGAAAACTAGGAAGGAAAAGATGGAAGAAGATGTGGATGAACTTTCAAACTTTTGCCGAGAGAAAAGAGAAAGAAGATGAGTCGCGTTTATGGAGCTCTAAAGCACTGTTTTCAACGAAATCAAGCAACGCTGATTATTACGAAGCGATGATCCACCGCTCCGATTTCACCAAACTTTTATAAAACTACGGAGGTAGATAGAAAAAAAAAAAAAAATAAAATAAAAAGAAAGGACTTACACTCTGCGCCATCTTCTTAATCGGTCTGCTCGCTTTCCACCATGTTATCACTACTGTGGGTCTCGATCCGGCCGTTGTACATTCCACTTTGTACATCTTCTCCGCCGAAACTCGTACCTCTTTCGTTATGATCTGAACAAATATCGGCTTCACTGCAAATGAAAGATCATATTTCTTTTTTTTTTACGATCGAATTTGTTAATCATTTTACGATCAATTGATTTTTCAAATCTAATCAAGGATTAGAAGTTTTATCAAATTTTTATTCAATTATATTAACATATTATTTTAATTCAAATAAAATAGTGATTATAATTTACAATGTAGATTCTAAATCATGTTTCCTATCCTTGTAGAAAGTTAAAAAGAAATCAAAATAAAGAATAATGCAAGAGAATTTTACCATTATAATTTGTTACCGAACGACGTTGACGCTCCTACAACCTTAACACGACAGTCGAGTTAAACAAAACAGGAGAGACGTAGCATAGAAGAAATGATAACACATAGTGGTAACATTACTACTCGACGATGTACAACAGTAATTGTCCAAACATTTTCAAACACAACGATGATTATTTACACGTTTTCATTCGTTTTACATTAGATTACAATTTGTAATTGCATTTTGTTAACAGGTAAAATACTAATTACAATTAATTAATCGTAACATTATATAGATATAAACAAGGATTTAGGTCTTAGTTTTTTCTATCTTTACTACCTTATCTTCTAACGAGGGAGAAACAGCTCGAAGGTAAACAAACGTGAAAAAGGAGTTATCGCAAAAGTTCTTAATAAACGGGCATTATCGCGGGACGCAACGCCGCGAAATATATATTGTTCTCAGTTAACTACTTTCGGGGTTCCTTGTAAACGGGAAATTTTGCGAAGAGCGAACGGTACAACTTTAACAAAGTTAGATGAATCGCCTCGCTTTCGAACTAATCCCGTTCAATCCTCTCTCTCTCTCTCTCTCTCTCTCTCTCTCTTTTTCTCTCCCTTTTTCTCTTTTTCTCTCTTCCTCGTAATACGAAACGCTTATCCGTGGAAATTGCGAGTTATTTGGACAAAACGTCAAATTGCTTTTTCCTCTTATTGTAGACGACATAAGGGTGTATTTTATACCTTTCATTACTACTAAATCCGATTACTATATTCGAAAAAAAATATCTTTGTTTTTATTGTCATATTGTTATTTAGAAAAGCTATATAACAGTATGGTAGGACTATAATAATTCAAGGAAATAAGTTTTCAACATTTGTTGAACATGCACCCATATACATATTCTTACAAATCACATTTTTATGCGCGATTGCCGAAATCGATTTTATCATACTGATAGCGTTTTATTATATAGACGGATAAAAAGACAATATTTTCCTTCATAAAATAGTAATTGTTTCGAATCTCTACAATTTTCCGTTCCGAAGGTACCGTCTTTCAAAATATTGCAATTCATAATTAGTATAATAATTGTTTAACTATTTATTATAAATAATATCTCTTGTTAACTATGGATATAAATTGTTCTACTTTAATATCATATAATTATCGTCAAAGTTTGTGACTCTTATGAGAAATCATCACAGAACCAATCTACGAAAGATTATCTTGCTGCTTTAAGCGTTAAGAATGCTACGTAGAGACGATTACGGGCTAGCAAATGAACTATTACCGTATTCTCGAGCGAAAGTAACAGAGAATGAAAAAGGGTAAAAAGAGCAAAAAAAAGGGGTGAAGTGGGAGAAAGCGAGCCATGTTAGCGTAACTAAGTACTTACGTCACATGAACAAGCCTCTTAAATTCTATGCTGTGCGTGTTACGACGATAAATCTTAATTATTTCATTTCTGATCCATCACATAAAAGAGTTCACACTTAATTCATCTATCTTTATTCCTCACATTTATTCTTTATCTCATTAAGAATCTTTACCTTAATCTTCAGTTCTTCCGTACCACCTTCATATGCTTCATCTAACACTTATTTTATTATTAATTCGTTTATTTAACGCACACGTTTTCTATATAGATTTGATTTATCATATAGCGGTACCAGTATCGTATACATCATAAACCTCAACAGTTTGACTTTATGGGAAGAATATTGTACCTGTAGGAACTTGAAAGGAATTCAGTCATACTCGTATCGATCTAACGAGAATAGACGAGGCAGTGAATGCCGATCATTCGTAATACCACACTGGCTGTCGAGCTATGGGCCTCCTAAATTCCAAACTATGCTTATGCGCTGCCACAAACAGCCACTCGTACGACCCTAATTGCCATTAGCCAGTAGCCACTTCTCTAAAATTAGTTCACCTTATCTCACCTCGTGGTTTCACTCCATGCATTGTCCACCTATTACTTTCTTCTACCATATCTTTCTCTCTTTTGTGGTTCATTTACAAATCGTATATATTTAATTACATAAATCAGAGAAGTGTATTGATACAAATTATTATTATGAATAATGCAATATGAATCTTTCTTTTTGTTTTTTTTTTGTTTCATAATTCACTGGTAACATTTAAACGTATTAACCTCCTTTATATAAACTCCATAACTTTTCAATGTTTTATTATTATAATAATTACATGAATTATTATCTTTTTCATCTACATTTCCAACCTAATATGATATTTAAATCGTTACTTTCTTCGAGAAATAAATAAATGAACAAGGATATAAGTATTAAATAGATTAGATGGTCTTAGCGAAAATGACGTATTTAATAGGTATATGCAAGAAAATTTCTTCTCCTCCTATCTCGAGAGGACGCGTTTTACGCGAGGACGATGTCGAGAGGGTAGTTACGTCCATCTGCTATGGCGATTTGCGACGCTGACGTCGCTCTTTCTCATTTTCCATCCTTGTTCAATCCAACCTAAGCCAAACCGTCCTTTTCTTTCTCTACCATCGCGTAATTTATTCGCCTGTGAAAATTTATTAGCCGACGAGTCAGCGTATACCACCCGACTAAAATCGCGAGGCATTTCTATTTGAAAGTCGACGTTTCTTTTCAAAATTGTACGTGCTTTCAAATTCGACTCTTCATTTTCTTTTCAAATTACACGCGAAACCCTTCATTTAAATCTCCATTCTCTCTCTCTATCTCTCTCTCGCTTTCTTTTCCTCTTTTTTTTTGTTTGAAGAATTATATTCCGTATACGTGTGCTAGAGTTCGACAAAAAAAAAGAAAAATAAAATGCGAATATCGTGCGTCACGCTAATACTTACCAACGCGTTTCGCGACTTCGTGCTACGATAAAATGCTTCGTAATGTAGACGTTTTGTTATCGAACTATTCGTTAAGGTTGATTGTGTGAAGTGTAGATTTGAAACTTGAAGGACATGCTCGAAAATTAATATATGTAAAATATCAGAATAAATTTGTTTCATAGTAGTATATATATACGATTTAAATAATATGATCATTCTTATGGGCAGAATTTGAATACACAAAAAGAATCTTACAAAAATACGTATATTTTCGTATTTTTATTTCTATTATGTAAATTAATTGTTCTGATAATCAAGTTATTCCATAGAAATATTGTTTTTTGAAATCATTTTTAATAATAAAATTTCTATTTTTGTTCGTAAATCGATCGAAAATATCTTGCGTTCATTGTATATCCGAAAATATTAAATTGATTACTAAAAAATAACAATGCAATACCTGTATACTCGTGAATATAATTAATGAATAACATTCTTTTTAATTTCATGCGGAAGGGGAGAGAAGGGATGCATTCATGCAGAAAACTCTGTTAAAAAATCAAAAACAGTATATTTTGTGAACTTTTGTTTGTCGATATAAGCTCTTATAATATAAAAACATGGTATAAATAAAAGCGTAGTAAACGTATACGCTCGCACGAAGTTTACCTTAGCGTGTATTCTTTCATATATCTAACGGGGTGTCCATACTGCTTGACTACTTCCAGTTTTTATGGATACTCAATTTTAAAATTGTATGGGTATAGGATTATAAACAATCATGGTTCGTATCTTTCAGCTACTTTTGATGAAAACACGATTCAGATGTTACGAGAGCTTAGAGTAGTTTGTTAAGCGAGTTACCTTAAAGTTAGAGAGTGAACGATACTCTTGGATCAAACAAAGAGTTTGTACGAATTATCGAGGATGAACTGGAAGCACTTGTAGGTACTAAACTGTTCGAGACTTATCCTTACTTTGTTCGGGACTATTCTGGATCGATCGAGTGTACCTACGTGAGAACGAAACAACAATAGAAAAAAAGAGATAGATGGATAGGTAGAGAGAAAGGGGTAGGGAAAGAGAAAGAGAGAGAGAGAGAGAGAGAAACAGCTGGAATGAAACGATCTGTCATGGTTATCGATTCGCATTGAGTTACGAGCTTGCGATGGAAGTCGAACCGACTTGTGACTCTTGGATTTGTCGGACGTCTCGTTGAATCACGATTCGACTGCTCGCTCGATATCACCGTTGATTTCGATAGATTTTTCGAACCTTGAAAATAACATGCATCCAAAATCCAATTTTTCTACAGTAACTTACATATAAACTGCAACGGTTTAAACGATCAAACTACACGCGATCCTTGCGTGCGTGGATCGATAGTATAATATATATGTATGTATGTATATATATATAGTTAAATCGGTATATTAAATTCCACATGTCTCGTTATAAAACCACCTTAAGTATCTCGGATACATTTATTACGCGAAGAAAATTAAAACATTATGAAATACGAGCACAGGGCGTAGCCACCGATTTTTGTATCTAGACAAAAAAAAAAAAAGAAAAAGAAAAAAAAAGGGAAGATTTACTGGCTCCACGAATCCGGGCTCTTAATCAAGTTTCATGTATCACGGATCGACGTTAACTATAATAACGGCTAATATTGGCTTTCGCGATAACGGTCAACTATACAGGTCGTAGAATATATTAATTGAAATTAGTTTTCTCTACAACATGCTAAAGTACGATTATAGTACTATAGTTTTTGCCTTAAAATATCCATAAATCGATCGTTTTTGATGGGTTTTGTAACATGATTGTATATGCATGAAAATCCATTGAAATATTTATATTATGACAATTTTGATTAGTGAAGACCCTCGTCCGATAAAAAAGTATTAATACTTCACTTTTATGCAATTAAGTGTATTTAATACTAAGTACCGTAGAATTTCATCTACGTCCTTTACTTATAATGATAGTTATGAACAACAAAGATATATATATATATATATATATGCATATAATAGGTCTATTATAGAATTTTGTCCGTTTAGCATACAATTACTTTTTAAATTAAAAAAAAAGTTGTAGTTTTAATTTTAAATTTAAAAAAAAGGAGAAATTTTTAATTTAAATTTAAATTTAAAAAGAGAATTCTTTGACACCTATATTTTACCGGTCACCATCTACGAGCTGGAGATAACAGCCCCTACAGCAAAGAATGCTAATAGATTAAGAGACATGTTGAGGTCTATGGAACAAGAAATGCGAGTTTTTCCTTAAAAGACAAAATGAAAAATAATGATTTTCTAAAAAGAACAACGGTCACAGACGTAGTCGAAAGGATAGTTGTAACTGAAATGACAATGGGGCAGGACATGTTGTAAGAAAGAAAGATGAAAGGAGACTAAGAGAAGCAAAGGCAGACCACAACTATAATAGTTGGACGACATCAGCACAGGCAGCTAGAATTTACTAGCATCAAAAAGTCCGGAATAAAAATAATTGGAAGAAAAAAATTAGGAAAGGGCTTTGTCCAGGAGGGGAATAAGTGTGCAAAGGCTGGAAAAGAAGAATCAATTATTAATAAAAATTGAAAGGCACTTTTTATTTCGTATAATGTTGTTTCGATGAACAACAAGATAGAGATAAAATGAAAAGTTAAAACAAAAAAAGGAAGGATGGAAGGAAGGAAAGATGTAGGAACGAAAATGAGATTTAATTTGGGCGTTGATCGCAAAACTAGACGAATAGTAGGACAGGCTATGTCCAAAATGGATGCTCGGATGATCGGTCAACGCGTCGACCACGGTTATTAATCATCGCTCGTTGAACAGACACGACGCGCATCACCGCGCGCGAATAAACATCAAGGCACGAGCGTGTACGCCCGGTTTCGTGAACGTGCCACGTATATAAACAATGAGAGATCGAGCGAACATGAATTAGCAACGGCACTAGGGACGAGCCGTTGAAGCTAAACCAACCACCGTTTGCTCCTTCATAGCAAAACCGAGGAAAAGCTGCGCGCTTCTGCTTCTCTCATCCGCCATTGCAACCATTCTACCGTCCGTTCGACGAAAGCCACCGTATAATGTCGCTCATGAATAATGTCCTGTCGGCTTCTATCCAACTAATGAAGATTAGTCGAGTTCCGTTCAAGATATTCCCAATAATACCCTCTGTGTTACGGTAAACGTTCAAGCTTCCTTTCGACATTTATTTCGCCAAAAAAGCGCATTGATTTTACTTTTTATCATTAAATTGACCAATCAAAATAATTCATTTGTTCGAACATTTATTCTGATCTATCGTATTTATTTAACACGGCGATAATATTTTATTATTATATGAGAAAGCGTGTCATTAAGGGTATATTTCACGCTTCAAAATAAATTATATATATTTAACTATTTAAGAAAAAAAAAAATATATAGAGATTTTTGTTTTCCCTGTAAAAAGAACATTTATCCAATCGTAAGAATTTAAGATTGATATTACCATCGGGGAATAATCCACAAGTAATACGTTGAACGATCGAGCCAGTTCGTTTCTATCCGATGAAATTTCATCTCGCTTTTCGGTTACCTTCAGCCAAGTGTGAATTGACTTTCAGACATGGTAAGCCTCTCACACCCTTGAATCTTAGTAATACCCAAGAGATAAGACCTAATTTGTGCTTTCTAGCCCAAGGATGTACTCGTAATCGTGCTCCTTCTTGTGATTCTTTCAACGAGAAGGCTCTTGCTGTTTCGCTGCATCGGGAAATGAAAGGAAGAGAGAGAGAGAGAGAGAGAGAGAGAGAGAGAGAGAGAGAGAGAGAGAGAGAAACAAAGAGAATAAGGGTGGCATAAATGCAGTGATATATTACGTCTTGAGAATTTACACGCAAAGTTATTCCTCTGTGTGTACTTAACGTTCGATCACGATCAACCAAGCGTGAATTTAACATCGGCCATGACTACTACTAGGCTACTATTCCTTAATGGTTGTACGCGTGTTTACATTAAAGTTATCGGCACCCTAGAAGGATGTAACAGGGGAGAGAAGAAGCCCATCACCCCTCCTGCTGCTACTCTTATTCACCCTAAGTTTCTCTTCCCTCTTCAGTCCTTCGTTGTGACACTATATTTGGGATAATTTTGTGATATACTCTAAGAAAGATGTTACCTACGAGTAAGAAATATTTCTTCACACGCGCACCATTAAATATTTTCTTAACTGAATAATCGAATAATCATTTATCAAGTCATATATGTAAGATTCATGAAAAAATTGAGCCACTGAACTAGAATGAACCGAAAATCTAGTCCGAATCTTTTTCTTTCCAGACGACTGCTCTAATCAGTGAACTATCGGTCAACTTTCTTACGAATGCCTATTAGTTTTTCAATCCTACATACATATAGATACACATATATAAAAATACAGTACACAAATAGCATTAACGGTTTTCATTTGTAATGCAATTTGTATATAATAAAACATTATCATGATTTGCAAAGATTCTAAGCCGTCATCTAACTAATATCTTTCATCACTTAATGGATTTAAAAGTCCATTTCGTCGTTCCGTGACAGGACAGGTATTCTAAATCGACCTTTAGAGAAAGAACTCACGAGAAAAAGAACGTTTCTAGGTCCTCAGAGATTGAACATAGTCAAGTAACACAGGGTAAAGGACACGCAATCGGTAAGACGACGAGCACCAATGGCGTCATCGTCATAAACAATATCGTCTTTCTCAGTAGCTGGTAACGCAACAACGACAATGCTCTGGAAAGTCAGTAACGTTGAGTCTTTCTGTTGTGGTGTCGCACGCTAAGAGCTCGTATACGAGCACGGAATCGAAGGAAGGAAGGTGAAGCACGCTTGCACGCGATCCTCTGATCCGTCTTACAAGAGGCGTTACCGTTATCTTCGCTGGTTAATCTCAAACGAACGACTAATAGGTTCACCGTGTGAACGTGTCTTCTCTGAAACGGAACCAACTGAAAAGGCTTTCGCGGCACGCTTAACTTAAACCGAAAAAAGAAAATAATTGAAGAATTCGAAGTTTTGTTTTTATGTAACTATTCCAAGATCATGTATGTCCTTTTCCTTCCTCAATTTCGGAAAGTTAATGATGACGTTTGAGAAAATATAAGAATTTAAGTATATGTAGAAGTATGATAACAGAAGGGAAAGAAAGATCCGAAAGGTTGTCTCCGTGAGGCTTTATTAAAATTTTCTCTTTAAAGATCGCCACTATCGTTTTTTTTCCTTGGTTCGAGAGACGAGCTCGTTCAAGCTCGCAGAATTCTTCTCTTGGGCCGACGTGACAAGGAGAAAATTATCACCCAGTCACGTCAAGTGGGTCACGAAAGTTCTGAGAATGCGATAGAAGAGAGCGAGAACGTGAGGAAACTGTGGTTCTTTTCAAAATGAGAGAAAGAGAGATAGAGAAATTCAACGAATATAAAGCTGAGGGTTGAAATGGTTGAAGACGGTAAGAGAATTCCTACTAGAAAACGAGAGCATTCGTGGACTTTAGATACGGATGAGCAAGATGGAGAGAAAGCAATGATTATGAAAGGTCTCGGAAAGAAGAAGAAGAAGAAGAAAAAATAATGGAATAAAGAAAGAAAGTACGAAAGAAAGAAAGAAGGAAAAAAGAGAAAGAGAGAAAAAGTAAATGATGACTTACGATTAATGTCGAGAACGAGAACCCTGATCTCTGGAGGCACCTTGTTGGTGTTGCTGGCCTGACAGGATAGCCTTGCGTTGAGATGTTGTCGGCCGACTCTCGGATACGACAAGTGGTTAACCGTAAGCGCAAACTCACGGTCATAGGTATAGGACTCGTCTATCACGTTGTTGTCGAGGTACCACGTCAGCTTTGGAGGTGGCTTGCCGCCTCTAACCTGGCAGATTAGTTTCACATCGCTATCCTCGTTGTAGGATTCCTTGATCCTCGACTTATTCTTCGACGTGCTGTCCAGAATCTCGGGCTTCGAAGGAGGCACTATAACGTACAAGCGAAAAGCTCGTTCCACCTATTAGTATTCAGATTATCTTCTACTATAATGGAAATCGTATAAGTTGGAAAAGCTATGGATTAAGGAATATCTTGTTTTATAATAGTATCGATATAGAAGCCAACCCAATAATAACCTGGCATCTAACTCGGTCGGAAAGGCTGCGTTCATTAGATGCTGACAAAAAAAGCTATTACCTTTTGCAATAATCGCAATTAATTGTTATAGGACAGTTATTTTATTTTTTTATTTATTTCAAAGAAAATCGTAAGACTTTTTTTACATCTTATAGGTATGTGCAAATTTCGTTCAACTATTCTGAATCTTGTATAACAAATTGTTACTTTCATTTAAACGAATTTACAACGTAATAGACGAATATAATATATATTGTAGTTTTTAAGTCTATTGTATTATATCTTATGTCCTCTCTTCCCTTTCATCTTTAATTTCGTAATAAAATTCTTTTATGACACTCTCTCTGGTCTACGAGAAAGATGCGAGTTTTAACCTATGCGACATTATTTATGATCTCGTGTTTTTTTTCTCTCTCACTTTCTCCCCCTTTTTCTCTCTTTTTCTGCCGACGAAAACTTAAGATCTCGCATTATCTCGTATAAAGTTCAAAAGAATTTATTAACGGTTGGGTCGAGGTAGAAGTGCTTTAAAATTAAAATTCATAGAAAATGCTTTTATTGTAAAAAGAGAGCACGAAGGATTTATTGAGAAGGTAAAAAGATACCGAAAAAATGGTTGTACGACTACTGGCAATTCTATACGTCTATCTAACATGAATATTAAACTCATATAAAGTGAAAGGAAAAGTATAAGGATCAAAACATATAAATATTCAGTCTCAATATTTAAACAAATTGAGATATTTTTATTCAAGCGAATCACTATATGCTAATAAAATAAATGAATAATAGTGACGTCTGATGTATATGATTGATGGTTACACTAACACGTTATTATATAAAACCTTAACACGATAAATGTGTACTAAAGTATATATACGATATATTTGTCAAGTTTATGCACGTAACTGCAAATCAATTAGGTAGAATTAATTAATTATGATTTCATTATGACAAAGAGTACTTACCAATTACGGTCAAATTCATCTTTTGATTTCGAGTTGGTGAATTCTTAAAATCCACCATACATCGATAGATTCCTTCGTCCTTGATCTCGACCCGATCGATACTAAGATGTGCCGGAGTCGTAGCCGTGATAAAAAAAGCTCTTGGTCCCAGTGCTGTAGGCGACGACCAAAGCCGGGCATTGCTGAATTGTCGGCGACCGCGTATGTCAAAGCTGCAAGGGATCATAATATTCACCGTTATTCCTATTACCGGAGATATCCTCGAAAAAAAAGATTATCTTTATTGGTTTGATACACGCCTCCTTTATTATTGCTTTTATGATTTCAACCTACGAATTACCTAAGAATATCCGCTACACGATTCTCTACATTAAAGGACGTTAAAGAATGTGATTTTACGGATCATCATGAACGGTTCACTGAACCCCCGATTAAAAGACGTTCGACCGACGAAAGAATGCATGAAGGACGTACGGATAATCATGATATCTAATGCATTTTATGCCGTATCGAATCGTCACGTAATTCTAACATAATTGGTACATGACGTGGATACGTGAGTAACCACTTTTTGATGCCTGCAATCCGGTTTTTAATAACGCAAACGATTGGACAAGTATTCAGAAATGGAATCAATTTTCCATACTTCGAAAAGGTTAAACATTTCTACTCGGTAGCATCTAATCTTTGAATACCGCTTTAAGATGGAAACTGTAAAAAGGGAACAAGAATAAAAAACGAGTAAAAGAGAGAAAGAGAGAGGAGGGATTTTAGCAGAAGAACGATACCATACGTGAATTGTAATTCAAGTAGATAAAAGGCTACGAGAAGTAGGTATACCTAACATAGTTTCTCACCTGGGAGCCATCCTCCCTGCATGATCGCATATTAAGCATCCGTAGGAACCGAGAAAGCGAGCGAGATCGAGAGAAAGAGTGAGAGACAAATAGACAAAGAGAGAGAGAGAGAGAGAGAGAGAAAGAGAGAGAGAAGATTTAACAAGAGAACGGGAGATTACGAGGAAGAGAGAAAGCGAATGCTAGGCAAGGTGATTCCTCGCGAGCTCGCTAGCTAGTGAACGAACGAACGAACGAACGAGCGACCGACTAAAAGTTAAATTGCGTTCTACGACTGCAAGAGAGTTCGGATTTCCGCTCGTGACTGAGTATTCCCAAAGATATCCTGGTGGCACGACTCCACTCGCTTCCGCAGCATTGACGATGAAATATGATTTAATTCTTCCACTTCGCACTTCGCGAAGATTCCCCTCACAAACGTGAAACTATTCTACGCGAACAATTCTCTTTTTCTCTCTTTCTCTTTCTCTTTCTCTTGGTTCCATAGTTCGACAACGAGCATGGCATTCAACTCCCAAACGATAACCTTGGAAAGCGATTTTCTCCTATCGTTTCTCAGATTCTGTCATCGTCAACATTTAGAAGTAAGAAAGAAAGGAAATACTATTTATCAGGATTTTACTTCATCAGACTTATTCGTCGATGATTTAGCAGATATGCTAAAGAGAAGAAAATCTTAAATCGATCGTGTCTCACGTATTCTGTTATGTCAATGCGTGCGCTCGCACTTTTATAGTTTAATTTTATTCTACCGTTTTTTTAACACTAATAAAATAAAGATCAGAGAATTGTATTAGAGTGTGTAATAGAAAGAAATACTATTAATTAGAGAGAATTTAATTAAAGGAACACTTTGATAACAACTCGAATTCTCTCTCTTTCTCTGTCTCTCTTATTAGACAAGATATCGCGAGTCTGATCTTAAAGGATCCAATAATAATTAAACATCATTCGTTTTTAAATGCGATTATATTGTTTTGTTATTATCGTTAAATGTATGACACTAGTTTTTAATAAGAATTTAAGCGAACGAATTATTCTGAAACAATCGATTATAATTAAAACGAAATGTTTTACGTTGCAGAAACTTTAACGTTAGATCAAAAAACCATAGCGTGACACGCAAGAGCGTGACGAATTTTTTGTTTAAGAAAAATATCCCTAGTAAGGGGTTGAGATTAAGAGAAAACGATAAGGGCAGGATATTTATTCTTCGTTCTTTTACTTTTTCCGTGGAATTATACTTGGCCCTATTCCGTGGCTGTTCGACAAGTTCGATGGGCTTGTGGTCGTAGCGATGTCGAGTCACCACATTTGGCACGTTCGCTCAAGTGTCCTGAACTTTCACCGCCTTATTGCCAAGATATTTTAGCCAAGCCCAAAAAAGAGAGGAAAAGAGAGAAAGAGAGAGAGAAAAACACATAAATATAAACACAGAAGAGTAGTAGGGTTAAAATAATCCTATTGGATTTGGCCTAAACGTGGCAGCCAAAATGAGTACTTTTATTTTCCTCATTTATTCTTCTATCTTATTCTCTTTCTTTATGTTTTCTTTTCTTTCACTGGTAAAAAATAGAATATTGATGACAACGACTTTTCTTTCTTTCTCTTTTTTCTTTTTGTTTTCTTTTTTCTTTTTTTTTTTTGTTCAAAGAACCTTCTCCCTCATCCTTTTCTCTCTCAACCGGAACATGAGCACTTTTAAATTTCAAGTGAGAAAACGACACCGGGTAAGGCGCGAATCGGAGAGAGTGAAATACCATGGAACTTTTCGTCCATCGAATAAAATCAAATGGATTTCGAATAGAATCGGATATAGATCGTCGAGAGTTTCGGGTACTTTTTACGAAGAGTATGGTACTTTAAATAGTTCAATGTGGCCATTTCAGTGGTTTCACATAATATTTAAGTTTCTATAAAATTATTGCATATCGATAGATAATAATATTCACAAAAAAAAAATATATATGAAAGAATAATATTGTTCTTGAAACATATTAAAACTCTCTTATGAGTCTCTATTCTTGTTTTCACACGTTAGCCCACATTTATCATCTCTAACGCGTTGCGTTATCTTCAGAAC
Source organism: Polistes canadensis (assembly GCF_001313835.1). Taxonomy (NCBI): domain Eukaryota; kingdom Metazoa; phylum Arthropoda; class Insecta; order Hymenoptera; family Vespidae; genus Polistes; species Polistes canadensis. Next base: position 58,800 of record NW_014569784.1, read on the forward strand.
AACGACCTTCGTTATTATCGTTGTACGTAGAAAACATGAAAGTGTCACATACCTGGCATTTTTTATTTACGTCGATGTCACCCACTACATTTTTCTCTAGTCTCACTCTTTTCACTCTCTATAACCATCCTTGGGGGATATACGAATACGCGACGTTACACGAAGTTCCATTAAAAACTAATATGTGAATCCTGGTGCAGATAGGAAGAAAAAAAAAAGAAAAAGAAAAAACAGAGAAGAAGATAAATTAATGAAAGAGAGAGAGAGAGAAAGAAAGAGAAAAGGAGAAATGCTGACGGATAAACGAAGAAATATGTTTGAAGCAATCATCACAGTTTGTTTCAATACTTCACGAATATACATACACAGATCGTAGATGTAAAGTTTATTTGTATAGTATGTACGAATCATGCTCGCATTAACGTTTCATTGGAGATTCCATGAATAACTTTAGGTAGACGATCATATGCCTGTATATATATATATACATATATATATCTATGCCTGTGTATGTTTTGCGTACGCAGAGAGAGAGAGAGAGAGAGAGAGAGAGAGAGAGAGAGAGAGAGAGAAGGAGAGTAGTCATTGCGGCCAGGCAACTGATTTATCGCGTGCAAATTAATGGTTCATTAGTTCGCTCTCTGGCACTAATGAGTCAATCAGCTCTCAGAAATGGATAAGTTTAGCTTATGTGCCTGATACGATCGTTTACGAGACTCGGTACTTGTGCCAAATGAAACGATACATAAACTAAGCTAAGACACGATGATAATGATGAGAGAAAATCTTACTAGTAGCTATGTAATTCAAGTATTGACATACTCATTCGATGTAATACAGTGGATCTTGACTGACTTGGAGAATTTTCAATGAATGATAAGAACCAAATTCATGGCAAACAAGTACCACCATCCAAAATCAGCAAGAAGCTGATCATATCACGGCCCGAAAGAGGGAAAGGGCTCATCAACATCTCTGAGATCCACGTGAAACAAATAAACTCGCTTCAGAACTTCGTCCACCAGAAACAACAAACGTCAAAGATGCACCAGGCCATCGTGCTGGCTGATCGAAACTATATTTAGCCACTTGATTTGTAAAACCAAAGGCCCCGCGACGAGCAAAATATGAAAACAGTGGTCCTAGAAACTTGTTTGCCACTGTAGATGCCAATAACAATAAAAGGACCTGATTGTAAAATTATAAACGTTCTGTAAGAGGACCGTACTTGACGTATGTACATACGATCCTCAGTATCACCGGCTCCGTGCCGAGAAATCTGAATAATAATAATAATAATAATAATAATAATTAAAGTGCAGTTGTAGGAATGATAGGATAATAATAATATAAATAATTATTATTATCTGTATTTTTTTTTGTGTCGATTAGCAATTGTTACGCAATTGTTATCTAATATATAAATGATAAAGATTTTCAATATTTTATACAATGAAATCTATGTTTGATTTTTTAAACGCGAAACTAGGTTACATCTTGATTTAAATTCTTAAAAATTTCGTTTAAAGTTTTATACGTTTAGAAAATCCGTATGCTGATCGTTATGAACGAACGAATGAACAATAAATATGAGTAAAGGAAAGGAATAAAAAGTTATGAATAAAAGAGAAAAAGACGAAAAATAAGAAAAATGTTTTCTACGAAGAAAGAGAAGAGAAACGCGAAAAGAATCTTCGCATAACAGTCTGTGGCACGTACGATAAGCGAATAGGAGGATGTCGCACAATAAATATTTTACTGTGTCGCCACGAGAAGGAAGACGGCTTAGGAGAGCGGAGAGGGGAGGGGAGTGGCTTTCTGACAAGGGCTGGAATCTACTAGAGAAAATGTACGAATACGCGAGGTCGCTTTTAAATATAAACTTTCTTGTCGTAGTAAAGATTAAACTTACTTTACAAGAGTTGATGCGAGTCTTGGTTATGTGTTTCATTCCCTGCAACCCTTCTTTATTTTCTTATCTCTTCAAATTTACCCTTTTCATTCTTGAAAACGTCATTTTATATAATATGTGATATAATCGTGGTACATTATTTAAAATGTATATCTAACTACAATACGAATTAATTTAATAAAATATCTCGTAACGTTATCTAAGATCATTTCAAAGCTCATATATTGTAAGAATATTTATAAATAATATTATAGTAACGTAAATCGCGAATATATTTGATAAATGTCACTATGATGAATTATACATTTTCTATAGAGTTCACATGTAAGGAAACCTGATGATCATTATTTTTGAATAAAAAGAAGAAAGAAATTTAACTGCATGCGATGTCATCGACATTCTTGTCATTCTTATGTTCTTTCCTTCTCTCTCTCTCTCTCTCTCTCTCTTACACTCTCTCATTCGCTGTCTCTCTTCCAAATTCGATGCGAAAGACGTAGATCCGTGAACGGGATAACCCAAAGCGATGAGAATTTCTTCTCTTTTTTTCTCTTGGAATTTTTTTCAATAAAACGAGGGACAAAGTTAGGACGTCGAACGTGCATGTCGAAACGAGAGAACTTTCCCATTATCATTGAATCGATGAAAGAAAATGTTAGAGAAAAGGAAGAAAAGAAAGAGATGAAGTTAGGCGATCTCGAAGGAGAAACTATCGACGTGATCCGAATGAAAATCGTTCGAATAGTTCCTATATAATACAATTTCATCTATCAGATTTTTAGCTTTATTCTCTGAAGCATAAATGCAAAAGACGAGATTTTCTAACCGATGCGTTATAATAAAATGATTTACTTATTACACTGCGATGAACGATACGTCGTTCGTACATGTACGTGATTTACCTGTAAATCGGTTCACTTCCATCTTCCTTGAACCAGAGCACCATGTTTATGTCGTCGTTGTTCGGCGCATGTATATCGCACGGTAGATGCGCTTTATTTCCCAACACACCTTCTATCGTTGTAATTGGCACTGAAATTAAACGAGAACAAAAATACGATGTAATAGATCTTTCTTCTTATCATATTTCTTTTTGCAAGTTTTTTTTTTTTATAAATTAACAGAAATTATAGAGTAATATTTAGGTTGTTTTATCTGTTGAAATTTCCACCCTCCTTAAAAAAAGGAAACTTATATTAATTCATTTTCATTATAATAAATATATAGTTACGATATGTGAAATAACGATGGTGAGAACCTGTGAGGAAAGTTTAATATTGAACCCGTGAATTTTACAAAAATTTAATTACAGTTTTAAACATCATTTTCCCAAAAATTGTGATTTCCAACTCTCACTAAAAGCAAAATTGAAAAAATATCAATATATTTACTACTGTATTTCATTTTCATTAGAATCACAACATTTATGAGTATAATTATTTCCTTATGCAAAAATTTAACTATCATCTCGTAGTACCTGAAAATTTTACATTGATTAAAAATAAAATGAAACATTTAAATTTTCATATTTTGTGTTTTTCATTTCATTAGAAATTAATTAAAAAGTTAAATGTTGAATTTGTTTCTGATTTCTAAATACTTCGTTCAAATATTTGTCCTGCGACTGATAAATAAAACATTTTTTGTTTGACTTTTACCCACTGCGACCATAAAAAGAAAATGGTTCGTTATCACTAATACAAATGACTGTACTATAACGAACGCAAAAGTGTAAAATACGTTTACATTCATTTAGTTAGAAAGTTGTTTTTTGGAAAAAAGAGACAACTATTATTAGATGTAATAATTATAATTCGGTGCTTCGACATTTAATTTATTGCGTCAAAATCGCCAACCTTTTTTTCGTCAAGAAATTCAACATTTACCTGAAAGATGAACAAAATTATCGAAAAAATAATGGAGATTATTTCGAAGAATAAAATATGTATGATTACTTTATAAAAATATAATACTAAATTTGTTTAAATGACATGAATTAATTGCTACTCCTAGTAATTCAATCTAATAACACATAAAAATAATAATAACGATGTAAACAAAGTTGAAAAGTGAAATTGGAGGTAAGTGAATGGCCAAGGAAGAAAGTTTCTTTAAGTCTCTATGAATGTGACAACGATTAAGTGGATGTCTGATGTCGCAACCGTAGGGCGCGTCGTTACTCAATTAGATTTACATGTTGATAGAATTATCATGTCTTAACAAGTTTCTCGCAAGAATCCTTTACACCCTCCTTACATCTTATGATTCTAATGAAACTAGTATCTAACCCTTAATTTAACTGTTAAGTATTACAGAATAAGAACTATTGCATAACACGCTTTCTTCTTTCAAAACTGTTAAATTATTCAACAAGATGATTTGAATCTGAAAGAAAAGGATATATAATAAGAAGGAGAGAATAATATAAAACAAATAAAAATAAATATATTATAATCAATTCTTGATGATAAAGGTTCATAGGGAACTTGGACATGAAAAGAAGTAGAACTTAATTTAACTAAGTTGGACGTTTCGTCCCTTTATTGGGACTTCTTCAGCAACTTAATCTTTAAAGTTCAGCGTCTTTTTTATATAATAAAAAAAATAATAATAAGTATATAATTATATATAAAAAAAAAAAAAATAATAATTTAAATAATAAAAAAATAATATAAAAAAGACGCTGAACTTTAAAGATTAAGTTGCTGAAGAAGTCCCAATAAAGGGACGAAACGTCCAACTTAGTTAAATTAAGTTCTACTTTTTTTTCATGTCCAAGTTCCTTATGAACCTTTATCATCAAGAATTATAATTTTGGACGAGAGAAAATACTGAATAAATTATAATCAATATTCCTTCTTTTTTTATTCAATCAATTCGATCGATTATTGTCAATTCAACGGAACATTATGAAAGAAAGAATGAGAATAATGAGAAAAAGAAAAAAAAGATACGAACATACGTTTAATACTTGTATTACTTTTCCTTTCTCCATTTTTGTTGGAGACGTTGATGGTGAAGGAAAAATTACAGGAAAGAAGGAGTACATTAGCGTGTAAAAGTATCTCAGAGACCGGATAGTCAAGCTATTCGATCTTTTTCTTTTTCCTCACCTTTCTCACTCATCCTCATTCTTCTATAGTTTATTGCACCCTGTTCGGGAAACTTGCTACGAGGTTGACCTTAATGGTGTGTTCACCTGTCGCGTGAAGCAATACGAGGAGACACATAACGTCGCTCTCGTCGAATAAACGAACGGACGAATGGACGAACGAAGGAACTAACGAACGAACGAACGAATGAACGAACGAACGGACACGATAGCTAAACGCACGCACCATGGGTCCAGTTTTACGCTCGACTCGATCCAATCGATCGTTGGAACGATCCTATCTCTGCGTGTGCAAACATTGAATAATTGCAACATAACCGTTCATAGATTTTATTTTTTTTCATTTCCCTGGGGAAAATGTGTTTCTTCAAAATTACGAATTATATGTATATATTTGTTGATATATCGTAAATTGTATAATATTTATATTAGCAATTAACGATGCTCGAATGAATAGTATAAATAAATCAAAAATGTGTTTACAATAAATTGTTAATTGAAAGTGATTAGAATGTTATCGATTAATTTCGAGTTACACGCATGGAATCGTTTCAAAAATTCAAAATTAGAATTCGTTGAATAACAACAAAACGACTTCTTCTTCTTCTTCATTTTGTCAACGTCGTTGACTTTTCGAGAGCAGGATGTAATAGTGTATCGCGATTTGTTCATAAACGCCCACGTCGTTCGAGGAAGTTGAAGAAAAGACAAAATGAGAGATATCTACACGGTGGCATTATAAGGAATCCCATAAATAACTTTTCTATGTGGAAAACGAATCCCGTCAGCTTGCGGAACGTAGTAAGCTCGAACGTTCGATTAGTGGAAACATCAAAACGTGCGTACGAGCGCGCAGCTTCTCTTCTCTCCCTTTTTTCGTATTTTTCTATTCTGTTTTTTTTTCTTCTTCTTCTTCTTTTCCCTTCGCTATACTAGTACCATACAGTTACGTCTTCCCTTCTGGCCATAAATAAGTAATCATTCGGTTTCCACGAATCTCATAAACTATAGTTCCCGGGGCCCGGCATACTCTTCTTTCTCGGTATACCAAAAGTTTATTATTCTTTTTTATATCTACGACTGAAAGTCAATCCTATTTTTCTTTTTTATTTTCTTCGTTCGTTCGTTCGTTCGTTCGTTCGTTCATAGGTTCTCCTTTACTCTTCGGTAACGTCGGAGAACGAATGAGCTACAAGGTTATTTCATCGAAGGTACTAGCAGCTTCCGATAAATCGGCAGACGCCTTCTCCTGGATCCGCCCGTTTATCTCCGTTCAAAGATAAATGTGAATGTGGTCTGAATCAAACGTGAATGCTTTCGAAATTAGACGCTGATGTTCGTTTGTGTTTAAATCGAGCGAAGATCATTTTCGAGTTTTATTATTTCTCTCTCAGCTATTGATATACTTCTACGCGTTTCGACATATTATAATAATATGTATGTATGTATGTATGTATGTATGTATGTATTTGAATTGGTATTAACAACCCTATTCAGAAAAAAAAAACTTATATTTAAAAGTTCCGAGCCATGTGTATCCATTGACAGTACGCGCAAAAACTTTCTATTCAAGCAGTGTGTTACCACCGGTTGTACACGCTGACATATTTATTTAATGCGTCAAAATGTCAAATGGATTGAATGAAAACTCGAGCAGAAATGGTTCGACGCGGAAAGCGGTAATAATAATCTTTTTAAATGATCAAATCAAAATAACTTCCTTCTTCTTCTTCTTCGTCTTCTTTTTCGTTAATTTACTCAACCAGTTTTATTACTGTTTGATCTTCTTTTATAGTAAGGAAATGAAATAAAACATTCGAACGAATCTTTTGGAATTCTTTGTAGATAAGTAAGTACTTGCACATATTTACTACTAGCTTTCTACTTTGTCGCGTTTATTATTTTCTCTCTCTCTTTCTCTCTCAGATCCACCCACTCACACACACACATACACACAATCTTTCTTTCTTCTCTTGGTAGTGCACATAAACTTGACGGAAACTGGCTTACAGTAATGACCTCGAACGTAACGAACCTATTCACGATTTAAGGCAAGCAATTAGCCAGAAAGCCGACCATTATTTAGATGACTCTTCTCCCACTACTTCTTTTGCCATTTCCTCATACAATTGATTCGACGATAAAAGAAGCATTAACACGAACGGGGCAAACGCTGAAGAAAGAAAGAAAGAAAGAAAGAAATGAAAAAAGAAAGATAGATGAATACAAAGAAAGATATATACGAATGCATATATATATATATATATATGTGGGTGTGTATGCATTTCTTTCTTCAACGATTGTAAAAGTAAAGAAATAAAGAAGAAACGAGGTATGTTTAAAAACCGGACCTCGAGGCTACTTTCTCATTTGATTGAGAGTTAGTCCTCCTCTCAAACCACGTTCCGCTTAGAAAACTATGTAATCGTCGACTAATGTTAAAAAAAACTTCAAACGTAGATAGAAGGAATCGTTTGAAATCGAATTAGTATCCGTGATACGTGGATAGTTAATGGACCTATGTTTAAAACTTTTTATATTTTTTACTATTCACTTTCAATCAGATAAAAAGTATTAATAATGGGGAAATGTTGATGACATTTATGTAATGTTACTCGCGAGTAATTTTACGGTACGATTTTCTCACATCCTATAATTTTTAGTAATTGAGATGTAATAATGACTTTCTATATATATTTTGATATTTCATAAGATTTATAGAAAATGAATAGTTTCCCATTTGTTAATGTGAAAAATATGGCGTAGCTATGCGGAACTTCGTATTATCGAAATTGTAAGTGTTAAAAAATGAAGAATATAGTTTTTTTTTTTTATTTATTACTGTTATTACATATATAAATACGTATGTAAATAATTTATCTATAAATTAAATATAAAAATTAATCTTATCTGTACACATAATGTATCCTTAATTAAAATTCTTATTTCCAAAGAAAATCTAAGAATCGTGTTTACGAATAGTTAATGATCCTAATCTTTCCTAAAATGATCACATGCTAATGCTGAAATAAAATATTAATCTCGAAGAAAAATTCATAACTCTCTGTTTCTGTATATCTCTCTTTCTCTCTCTCTCGCTTTCTCTCTCATCCAAAAGAAATTTAATAACGAAAGTACTGAAATATTCAGATGAAGATTTATCGATAGCCGTTCGGTTCGATTCACGCGACTCTCATTTGCATAAATATACGGACGTACGAGTCAGCGTTGGATATACATTCTGTATGATTGATCGCGCATTAATTATGCCTACGCTTGGTTAACGTTAAAGGTCCACAATATACCAACGCAAAAATAGAAATCTACGAATAAAAAACGAACTAGAAACGAAAATTTGTTGTTTAATTTACACAAGTTCTCCTAAGTCACGCATATTTTTTAATCGATCTAAGACAAAACCTCGAGATTTATGAAATTCATATAGATTTGAAAAAGAACTTTTATTGGACGTGGCCTTCTATTTCGTTACATTTAATATTATTTTATTATAATATATTTCAAAAAGAAAAGAATAATAATCAACGAGAATATTAGTTATTTTAACCGAGAGATGAATTGATTTACTTAAAACGGCACTCTGTCCATGTCATCGCAAACTTGCCGGGACAAATTAATTAGTCATGCCCGTAGTAAATATGAAATCTCATAATTTGTATTTTTCCAATGACCGATCGTCCCAAGTTAACAGGTTAATTAATGATAAATAAAATTGCTAAAAGAAAGAAAAGAAAAGATAAATTACACAACCGTACAATTATAAACTTCAATATAAATATTTATTTCACAAATGCAAATTTTATATTTCGTAAATAATTTATCGTAAATAATATAACGTCGAAGGATTTCTTTAAGATTTCTAATTACTGCATAAAAAAAAGAAAATTCTCGTCGTATGTTTTTGTTACGTCGTAGTCCGCGCGTCATGGAAGAAGGGAAAAAGAAAAAGAAAAAGAAAAAAAAAGGGAAAATATGCAAGAACGCAACGTTGTCGGGTTTTAAAGCCGAACTAGCGCGAAGAGTAAAAAAGAAAAAGAAAAAAAAATCTATTCGAGTAAACGAGTGGAACAAATCGAAAATGTATAAAAGAAAAATAGGGTTGTAGTTGATCTTAACGGATTGTTCAATAACGGTTGATTTCAACGATTCTGTTCATTTGATTGAATCGAAACAATGCTTGGAAATGCTGTTAATGAACCAGCATGTTTATCGTATTCGCGAAAAACAGATCAACTTGGTGCGAATGGAACACAATCGGAGTTTGCAAGAACGCAACAACAAAAAGTGAATAAAAAAAAAACTTAACGAATAACGAGCGAACGAAGGAGGTGGACCGACTAACGGAACGATTTTTGCTACGAGAAAAGCTTTTTCTCATTCTCTCTTTTGGTGATTCTTTTTTTTTCGTTTTCTTTCCCTTTCTACTAGCTCTCGAAGCTTTCGCGCAAGCATGACTTTATTTACGAGTCTTTGGCGGCTGCTTCGCTCTCGCCGGTAATTGCCGCGGCAATTACAACGCGATTTATTGTAATTACAACTTTTACCGTGCGACGACCGAGCCAAACTACAAGCAGCATGTGCCTTTTCTCTTTCTCTTTTTCGGCCTAGTAGTAGTAGTAGTAGTAGTAGTAGAGTAGTAGTAGTAGTATTAATAAATATTTCTACCTATTACCTTGTCTTATTTTATATTAATTATCTGCTATATCTTACTTTATATTCATAAATTTTATTTTATATTATTTCATTGCAGTAGATTATTTTTTCTTTTTATATATATAAATCTTTTTCTTTTTTTCTTCTCTCTTTTTTTTTTTTTTAATATATGCGTAATCGTTTCGTCATAGAAAATATCGAACACCTCTTACGTTTATTCCATTTCATTTAAATTCTTACCTCCCGTATTATCGAATAAGCAAATAAGTAAAATTACCATTTCTAGCAGGTCTTCTTCTTTTTTCTTCAAGTTCTAATCGTAAATAAAATTTTAGATTCGCGATATGCTAATGAAAGAACGAATTTCGAAATGTTATTAAAGATGAACCTTATTGAAAAGAAAATTGAATTGTTAATTAAAGAAGTAATAAGTGTTATCATGTATCAAGAAGATCTTTCTCGTAATTATTGTACCTCTGTAATAATCATAAATCATTATTGCGTCTTTGTAATTAGTTAATAAACAAAATCTGTGGTGATTTAATGAAGATAAACATAATTTTCTTCAAATTAATTAATTTACATTCGATATATTTTAATGTATCAAATCGAATATAATTTAGAAAGTTCTATAAATTAAATTCAAAAAGTATTAGTTTCTAGAAATCGTAATTTCGCGTGATGCGTTTGTACATTGCATGTTTATAACGAATAAGTAGATGTTAAATAGCTTAACATTGCAGTATATGCACGACTAGCCACACTTTTAGGGATTCCCTTTGACGATATTCCCTCACTCTGGAATGAGATTATATACATCACCGAATTATTCTCTAATGTATTAGTGATTCGCGAAAAGTGTAACTATTATAAAAAAAAAAACCTTAGATCTTCTTCGGAGATTATTGCTTCTTCTTTAACTCATTAGTGTTTAGTATGGTCGTTGCATCGTGGATGGTCACGTTTGCGCTCATTTTTCCCTCCTTCTCGTCATCCACTTCTCATCTCTTTTCATTCTCAACAATTTACATCTGGCACAGTCCCACAAAGACGTTTTACAGCTTCGACTCTTTTTTAAAGTCCCTTATTTTTAAACATTAATCTTCAAAGTTACAAATTATGTAACGTGTTCTATAAATTTATAAGTCTGATTTCAATCTTTCGAACAAAATCATTCGACTTTCTGGACGTTGGAAATCATAAATATCTATGTATAATCAATATTTTAGATGAACACGGAATTTCACTAGAGAGATACGTATATATATAGATATGCGCCAATGGTACTATCTACTTTCGTATCGATGTCACGTATTTCCGTTCCTCGTATGTTTCAATTAATCCATCCATCGGCAAATTTTGGACTTTCCACCAACGTTGAGATTTTATTTTAAAAATAACCGCTAGAAGATTCCGGATATTCGAGCAGACACGTGCTCTGTTATGGCAAAAGATTCGTGATAAGAGAAAAGTGAGAGAGAGAGAGAGAGAGGGAGAGAGAGAGGGAAAAAAGAGAAAAAAAAAATAAAGATTGAAAGAGAAAAACATGAAACCTGAACGAGTGAGAAGAGAAGGGAAGGGAAGGGAAGGAAGGAGAGCTCGAAGTATGGAAAAATAAAAGGCGTGAACCGAAGAGAAGCCAAGAAAGAACACGAAGGGGGATATAAAAAGGGGTATGCTTGATAGGAAGGGGTAAAAAGGGAACCAAGAGGGTTGGGCTATCGGTAGTGGTAAGTGCCCGAGCAGCACGCCGTGCCTGGCACTTAAGGATATATATTAGCGTTGGGAACGTATACATATACATATATACAATATATATATATACAAAGCTACTGCGGGCTTGAATTCAATGCGCAGAAAAGAAAAATATATAAAAGAAAGGCCTTTCCACGTAAAAATTTTCCTTCGGTAAAAAAAAAAGATATAGAATCCCCCAATGGAAGATAAGTGAAAATCGTTTAGCTAGCTATTTATGCATGAGGTATTTTTAAAGTCATTGGTAGGTGTGCAGTTTTTCGCACGATTCATATTTTGCCAAGCGGAATCTTCGATCTCTTTAGTTTCTAGCCGATCCTTTTCTTCAGTACCTTTGTACTTTCTAAGAAACTACTACGCGTTTTAAACTTCTCTTTACGAGGTTCTATAGTCGCATCACGATTCCAACGTCTGTTTTCCAACGCTGCGAGTAACAGCTTTCGTATGGAACTGAGCAGTTCTCTGTAACGGAGAGCTTTACAGTTACCGAGCCACGCTAGCAGACATTAATCTCTCTTATATGAGTTACGGCCCGTATATTTATACATATGTATACGTATACGTATAAAATATGCGAAGGTACGCACGCATTCGTGAATACATACATGGAACTCGCCAAATATTCTACGATCAATATTACTTTTAAATCTTACCTTAGTATCATTATTGCACATGGAAAATTAATAATATCTTAAAGATTTAAAAAAAATATTTTCGAATGACGGTCAAATTATCGTCCAATTTGTCTGATCAATTTTTATACCTGCGTTATGCGTTAGAAAATTTATGGTGAAATATTTCAAGTTACGTGTATCATTAAATCACATAGTCGTGTATTACATTATACGATTAGAATAAGGACAGATACTAATGATAGTAGATATATGATTAATAATAAGAGTTTAATTTGAAAGATGGAAGAAAGAAAAAAGATTATATCATAAATTTATAAAATTCTTTTTTTTTTAATTTGTATCAAGAGGAAGAAGAAGAAAAAACATTTGGAAGAAAACAAAGAGAGCATCGAACGGACCTGTTCCTTCTACACTTTCCTCTCAACGAACTCCTCCCCCTCCTTCCACGGTAATTCTCAGTTTTTACGAGCGACAGCTTTTACACGATGCAGCCGCCACGATACGAAAATCTTCATGGTTTTCAAGAGGCGTTAAAGAAAAAAACTAATCTCAGCTATGAGTGCGTATGACTTACGGACCGAACAAGTTTCACGTGGCTCTTCTTGACGCTTAACAGTATCGTTATATTACGATTCGAGTAGGATTTTGTTTTTTTTTTTTTTTTCATATGGTATACTGAATACAAGATTTTCATCGAATAAAACGTTATATATTTACTCCACCAAATATATACATATATAAATATCGGAAAAAACATTTTTATGCTATAGGCTATACATTATCAAATCAAATACAAAAATTATATTACATTGGACCCAAAATGTTGGATATAACAAATCATACCGAGCAAATATCTATGAACTTTATCGATGGGACAATATATTTCCCCTTGATACGTACGTAGAACAATTGGATGTTAAATGAAAATTAATAATTTCAGGTAATATCGGACAAAAATATCGACATTTTCTCGTTACCGAGGTGGGATATCGTTCAACGTATATTTCAACCATATTTGTCGTGTTTCAATGGCAATTATGTATTCTACAGATGGAACGATAACTATACGACCGAGGAAAGCATAATCGATGATTTCGATATTAACCCTTTAAAAAGTTGATCGACGTATTTTGAACGGCGAGATTAGTAGAGAAGAAAAAAAAAAAAAAAGAAAGAAAATATGCGTTCGACGGTGTAAACCAAGCAATTATGTGGATCCTGCTTTTACGAGCCTCCTGACGCGCCGTGAATAATATTCCTGTTGGCTGAATATATGAAAATAAAAAAAAAAAAAAGAAAAAAAGGAAAAGAAAAAAAACAAACAAAAAAAAGGGAAGAATAAAAAAAGAATCGAGGGGAAAAAAAAAGGTCAGGGAATTCCTCTCACTCAATTATTATCACGACGTACGGCGAATTCTCTTGCGACGCAACGAGTAATTTGTCGGGCTGGTAATACGTGCTCTCGGTTCTTTCGGCCCTTTCGGCCCTTAAGATTTATCGGTTTATCGTACCCACCCCTAAATCCCTCGACGAATAAACTCAAACGCATGCGATTACGTGTCATTTACATCAGAGTAACAAAAACAAATTAAAAATATATCTTTGGATACAAATTTACATTTATAAAATATACACACATATTGTAGAAAATAAATCTCTTAATTAAGGTTATTCATTGAAATATGTTTAAAAGAGTATCGATTGACAATATGATTTAATTAAATTCTATTAGTAACTAGATATACAATTTCATTTATTCTTCGTTGCACATAATGGTCATCTAATGATAGCTGCTATACCTTTTGGCTATCGTCCTTCTAAAATAACCGTAATTCAAGATAAAAGACCCTTTTAAAAGAAACGAGAGACCGTGAGCAATAGTTCCTTTTTTGTAATACTATAGGTATATAAATTGGACAAATTTTTGTCCACTTTGAGAGAAAGGGTTTCTCAGTTTACTGTCCAACCCCTTTTCCCGTTCTTATTGTTCATCCCCTTTTTCTAGTTCGAAAAATGCGCTCTTTACGCGAGTCTATTTCGCTTACCATTTTTCCTAGACAAACGGAATGCTCTTAGGAGCGTGAAAATCGTGGCTAGAATAGCCGTTGCTTGTTTCTACATTTTCTCTCTGTTAACTTGTATTTCCGTATGCCACACGCGTGCCAAATTCCGCTCGTCTCGGTCCCTTCGCATGACCTTCTGGTTCACCGTCTGTCCGTCCTAAACGCATCTCTGATCCTTCAAAGAAATAAACCTACGAAAGCGAGAAAAAGCTCTTTCGATCTTTCTTTCTTCCTTTCTTCTTTTTTTCTTTTCCTTTCTTTCTTTCTTTCTTCCTTTCATTTATTCCCAAAGGCATACAAAACTTCGGAGAAAATTTAACTTGCTTACAAACTAAACTTCCACTCGTTTGACTTAGAAAATTCGATTTTCTACTTACGCGCGCGCGATCGCTTAAACAATTAATTATACTTATTAGATAGACAAAAAAATAACCCATTTTTTTTGAATGTCAATTAGAAATATGTAAATATTATAATATATTACATATATTGAAAAAAAAATATTGAAGTAAAAAAAAGTGTATCATATTTTTAGTTAAGGTTAAATGAAGAAAATTTGTGCAAGCATGTTCTACATGTATCATCTAGCGACTGGTTACCCAATGATAGCACATTCTCTCCCAACCCCGTGTGTTCTTATTTCTTACTAGCACCATCTTATCCTTCTTCTTCTTCTTCTTCTTCTTCTTCTTCTTCTTCTTCTCGTAGAAGATATCTCGCTTATCCTGCACCACCTGTGGTTTCGACCACTTTCGAACTGCGCGCCATGTGCATCCATCCATCTCTTTTTATCTCTTCAACCCTCTGCAACATCTTATACTTACCTCACCCCCCCCTACCCATCATTCTGTTCTTCCTCTCTCCTTCTTCATTCTTTTACTTCCTCTTCTTCGTTTTTTTTCTCGGCTCTTGTCTCATCCTCGTCATCGTTGTCATCCTCGTTGTCGTCCTCGTCAAGCCTAAAAATCGAACGTTGCTCCTCAAAAACTTTTCGTATCTCCTTGAGAATCATGTTGACCGAAACTCGAATGACTTTCGATCGGTCTTCTTTAGCAACGAGGATAGATAGATCTTAACAGAGTTCACTCGAGTGCTTGACTTTTTTTCTTGTTTATTTCACCTTAACAAGTGATACTTTCATGACATTCTTCTTATCGTCCCGATATATTATCAATCTTCTTTAAAGGATTTATAAAATTTATTCAAAATAGAATTTATTTTTTCTTTTAATACTAGAGATATAGAGAATAATTTATTTAATAATTTTTTAATGCATAAGTTTTAATACAATACATAAGTACTAGTAGTATTTAGTACGATACATAAAGTTGAATTACAATATGAGGATAAGATAATGCTACCATATTTAAAAATTGGATGTACTATTTGATAATAAACAATTTTTAATATTTTATCATTTTTATAAAGAGTTTTTGAGATTCTGTAAATAACTCCTAATAAACTGAAACTACGAGATTTAAAAGAAATGTCAAAAGAAAATATAATACCTAAATCTTTAACAATATCAGCGTAGAATTGATAAAATAATTAAAAAATAGTAAATTGTTCTATTTTGTTATAACCACAAATTAAAGAATAATATTAATAATTATTTCTTTTCGATGATGCTATATATAAAAATCTCAAAGAAATAACGAATAGAATTTCGTATACCATAGAGCAAATACATAGATCATGCTAGAGCCACCAAAGTACTCTACAAATGATAGTCATCATTTAGAGTTGTTTTCGTATATAAGCGACATACAAGACAAACGACTGTCATCTCCTAACAGCACTTTAGCGTTATTCCAATGGTGCCTTCTTACTCGATGCCGATGATGTACATCACTACTATTATATACCAGCTACCAACGAAAACGATGATGGCTACACTATTACGAGATATCCAACATCGATGCTACTATATTTTTCATGATCCTCTACATTGCCTCTATAAATTCCTTCTAACCAAAGAACAAACATTTTGGGTGGCTTGTAATCAGCATAAATAATGACACGTTAATCGTTGGTCGGTTTTACGTTAAATATGAAGTACAAAGTAACGTATATTATATGTGTATCGGTAATTATGATAGTGTAATAAATGTATAGAATCAAATGTTTTAAATTTATTTGATGCTTCATTTTATAATAGATTTCATTTTAATATATTATAATAAATAATATAGAATATATTAATTTTTTCAAGTTTTTTTTTACTTGTTTCACTGGCATACTTACCGACACGTATTATTTAAGATCAAAATTATAAAGGAATATTATAATATTTTAATAATTAACATACGAATAATTACTGTGTTAATACACTAAGTTACAAAATATTAATAACATAAAGACTTACAACACATGTGACTATAGATATCATTAATTTCCCCATCTAACCGTTATTTCTTGTTCCTCTTTTCAATATATTAAAAATCAAAAGTATAAGAAATAAAAGATTAATCGTAGATCCACTGAAAGGAAAGCAATAACAATTACCTGATATAAAGGTCAGAGGTACTATTTCGATTCCCTTTGAAAATTTCTTCTCGTATTTATTTATTATCCGAGAAAAACGTTTCGTAAGGAAAAATATTTTCCTTTCTTGACAATAGGATTCCATCGAAATGATTCGAAAAGGAAATCCTTTTGCAAGCGAGGCAGATTCTTTGATATCAAATTTAATGTTATCGACGTTGAAACGTATCTATATATACATATGCATATGTATATACATATAGAGATATCTATATATTTACACACATATATATATATATATATCTATGTAGATGTGATTTGAGATAGATCTCGTTCGTTTAACCAGGAATTTAAATTATCGATTGTGGCGAACGAATCGAACGTCGATACTTACTAGACGGAGTAAAATATTTTGCAGATAGCTGAAAGTACTCGTATATCGTTCGAAAATGCGAATCTAGAACGTTACTTTACTTCTCCTTACGCGATACGTCGATGGTAAAATATAACCATGGTGGAAACAGATCTCTGTGGTGCGCACAGATAAAACTCCCTAGCACTTCCGTATCCGGTTACTTATTTACTCCTTCTGAAAGGACACATAGGATCTAGGAAAAAGTGAGAGAAAGAAATAGAGAAAGAAAGAAAGAAAGAAAGAGACCGTAGAAAGACTCGGAAAAGAAGGGATATGGTATCTATATGGACGATCTTTAAAAGGTCCCCTTTTTCGAGTCCGGACCACCCGTGGTGAGTTTCGCAAAGCCGACTGGTTCCTTTATATCATCGTGGAACAACGCTCTTTATTTATCACATACAATACTGCTTTTCAAAATTTTCTAGAAATAGAAATCCTAGAATAGTATTTTATATACATATAAATAATATACAGTGAGTAATATAGAAGTATTCAGTATTCCTATTATAATTTGAAATAATTAATACTTATTTGTAATGTAAAATTTTGTAATATTCTAATTCGCAGAAACATATTTTAGAATTATTAAACTTTCAAATTGATATAGATATTTTATTATGGAATATAACATTTTATTGAAATATATTATTTACATTAAATGATCAAAAATTCGTCTCATAAGAGAGTACTCATATTTATGATAGATATAATAAATGTGCAATGAATATATTTGTTATTAGTACTTGATTTTTACATTTTGTAATACTTTTGAAACGATTGGGCATATCTTATGAAATCAATTTTCTTATTAATTATGTAGAATTTAAATTCTCTTATAATACATTGCTCTTTAGCAATAAAATTTATATCAATTCATGAATAAATTTAAAATACTGTTTTATAGGAAAATTTACAGTAGAGATACGAATACTTCTATCACTCGCTGTACATATATATGTATAATTTATAAGCTTGTAACAAGAAACGAATAAAACGGATAAGTTGATAATTTATATGATTATAAAATTTTCTTATTTTTCCAGATGAAAACAATACAAT
This sequence comes from Polistes canadensis, assembly GCF_001313835.1. NCBI lineage: Eukaryota > Metazoa > Arthropoda > Insecta > Hymenoptera > Vespidae > Polistes > Polistes canadensis. The sequence continues at coordinate 76,906 of NW_014569784.1, forward strand.
TATTTATAAAGTAGTATGATACTTTTAAATTATACTTGATCCCATTCAATCGGATTTAAAATAATATATTCGAGTTTAAAACTCTATCGTTAAAATCAAGTGTTCGAACAAAAGGAATAATAGAATTTCAAAATGTGTTCTAACAAAAGGAATAATAGAATTTCAAAATGTGTTCGAACAAATCACTATTCGAGTTCCGTCATCTTCACGATGTAAATGAAGCTTCAAGAGTTCTGACAGACGTTGTGACAAACGATCAAACGTATCGCGAGGAATGATTTGTTAGACGGTCTGTCAAGTCCGTCAAAAGTAACCAAATGGAATTGATATTTGAAACAGCATTAAGGCGGTATACCACTATGTACTGTCCGTTCGTCAGAATGCTTGTACTGTAAACAGTACTGACATTTTCTGGTGAGGATATACTCTTTTCATTTTTTTCAAGATTTATTTTTTCTATACACGTATTTCACATATCCAACAATCTTCAAAAGAAATCATACTATTGCACGTTTAATAATTCGATGAATTTTGTTCAATAAAATTCTTTCATTACATAGAATTATTACAATTGTTCTAACTCTAATTTATCCGTCAATCAAATAATAATTTGCGCGGTACTTCAAGATCAATTTTATGTTAGTATGAATTTTTATTCACCTACGATCATCATCTTTGATCCTTTTATCTACAATCTCTATGCAATTATCGACGATACCTATAGTTAGCAGGTGGTTCGATGCGAGAAGGAATTTCTAAAGGAGAAATCCACACAGAGATCTCGGAGTAATTTCAAAGGTACACTTTACGATGTGGTAATTACATTCAAGAGAAAGGGGATACTCGATACTTCAAATAGCTTTTGCTTTTGTCCCATCAAGAATATAATGATTTGTTCAATCACAATTCCTTCAAATTTATCGAACATTTTAAACGTAGATAATTTTTCTCTTTTTTTTTTTTAGAAAAATTCAACGTTATACTTTTTAAAAATATTAATTATTTTAGACAAAAAAATACAAAATACTTTCTTAACATTGTTTTTAAACGCGACACATAAACGAACGTATATATTACACGGATTTTTATACTTAATTTCTTACATTTTTCCAATTTACAAAGGATCCTTAACATTTTCAATTCAATGTTCGATGAGAAGAAAAAGGGAAGTTATCCGCTCTGAAAGGACTTCTTGGTGCAGAAAGAGAGGAACTGGTTATAAGAACACTTTTCCGAATAACGGTATAATTTTACTCGGTGCAGTCTTGTTTGCAAAAAAATTAGGTACGGCGGTTAAGTACAAGCATTAAAAACGAGGTCAATTTTCCGGACAAAAAACATAGAACCCTGAGATGCGAATGAAAGTATGAACTACGCATGGCTTTACGTTTAAATTCGTTTAACAAACTACACATATGAGCATATTACAAGTAAATTATTTCATTTCAATATAAAATCCTTTCTCCCCCACCTCCCTCAATCTTCTACGGATAATAAATTTTTGAAAAAATTACTTTGAAATAATAATTCTATCCTTTTTATTATAATTTAACCTATAAGCAGTATAAAATATTATTAAACTCCCATTTCTATTCTGTAATATGTTATTATTATTGTAACAAAATATAAATTATTAATTACGAGTCATTAAGATTATTTGTTTAAGGATTTAAATTATTACTCACACAGCTGCAGTAAAAACTGAAAAATGTTCATTTATAAATTTTTTATCATAGTAGTCGAGTGAAGATTAAAAATATGAAATATGAGAAATTAACTTCACGTAGGCAGGGTCCATTTTTTATTCGAAACGGAGCGCAAAATATTCTAACAATGTTTGTTCTCTCATTTACTTTCTCTCTCTCTCTCTCTCTCTCTTTTACTCCCTTTTTCCTCTCTTATGTTTGTGTACGTAATATACATAGGATGGTAAACTGGCTACTTGATTAGCCATGGAAAACTGCAAGAGCTAAATTCCAGGCGTCTTTCACTATCACTTTTGATTATTCTTTGATCGAGCTTACGAGACACTGGCATAAGTTTCAAAGAGAAAATTTCAAACGTTTTTTTAAACGACGAAGACGATGACGACGACGATGAGTAGAAAAAATCGAGACCTGGTATTCCAGAAAGAAAACTAGAGAAAAAGGAATGTATAGATGTATTTCTCACTTAATATTCGTATATCTAAATATATGAAAATGTATATATCCTTCCCTAGATAATGTTATTATATAGATCGAGTATAAATTTCAAGCTAATTGATAATAAGCTGTTGAAGTTATGCGGAACATTATTTTCGATACGAAGTTCACTTTGCTGAGCTGCCATTTTGCGATAATTTGCAATGAAAAAATAAGTAAATGATGTTAAAAGTGTGTACCCTAATGATCTTTAAACGAATTTTGCCACGTACTTATCATATTATTTCAGTTTTCCGAACACTATAGTAACCTAACCTTTTAAAAGTATGATATCTATGTATCAATCTCCCCTCTAAAAAAATTTCTTTCAATTACGCGAAGTTTACAATAAATTAATAAGAACTTATCGTTGTTGATTATTAGTTGGAACGAAATAGTTAAGTTTAAAGGGCCAATAATAAAGTGCGGGGAAGGAAAAAAAATTAAACGAGTCGGAGAAGGGCTAAATAGTCCGTTACTTTTACTTGACTGCAAGGCTTGACTGACTTCTCCATTACGGATAGCACACGGCTAGCAATACACGGGCAGCCTTCAACCTCGAAACTTCCTTTTAATACGAACACGCATCGAAGAACGAAGAGGAGCAACCAACGAAAACCGTTTCGCTTGCGGAACAGCTAAGCGACGAGATGGAGGAAGCTCTGAACCTTCTGGAGTTTCTTTCCTTCTCTTCTTCTACTTCTTCTTCTTCTTCTTCTTCTTCCTCAGTTTCCCTCACCCTCAAACACCATTTCTAGACCAACTTTCTTCGAGTTACCTTCCGCACGATCGTTTCATCGCCAACTCTCGAAAAGCCGCGAACCGAACTTTCCTACCTAACGTGATATCTTAGCTCGATACTTTTGCCCTAGGAACGACCAGAGTAGTTCCTCCACGAGAATCGGGATATCGAAGATTTTCCTAGATACAGTATTCGAACTAGATATCCGCTTGGATACCCTAGCTTCACGTAAAAACCTTTTCCCCTACCTGTTTTTATTCTTCCTTTAAAAGAATCCAAGATTTTTTTGTCTACTTTAGAATCATACTTAAGCTAAACTATTATTAGAAATTTCTTCGTAAGAGATATTATTTGCAAGGAATAGAATACATTGTGTTTCACAAATGCAACAACAACAACAAAGTATTCCTATTATTTGCAGATCTTTGTGTTTAATATTTTGATTGAATTAGTTTTATATTATATAGATTTTTATTTTAAGATTCTATTTGTTGTATTATTTAATAGATTCATGTTTTTTCTTCATTCTACCGTCTCTCGTTTTCTTTCTCCCTTTCTCTAACACCTTCCGTAACACTCGTCTTGAACCATGTTAACGTATACGAGTCAAAGTTCGCGTCGGCAAATTGCATAGTTTTAGCTGCCATTGGATCTCGCCAAGTTCCAAAGTAAGTTTCTTCAACGTGATCGTTTGGTTATGTTGGAAGCTCGGAAAGCACGAAACTTTGCCTCGATTTCACTGACCAATCTCTTCAGGGCAATAACGCGCGGATTGAATTTACTTGTAAAGTTGTATGTCTTTATAGTCTTTATAGTCGCATCATGTCCGGATACCTTAATAAAAACGTTAAAAAGTATCTATCATCATTTTCGAATGATTTATTAATAAAAGTAAATTTTTGTATTAAATAATATATTAATTATTTCTTAATATTAATGCACATGCAAGTCTTCATGAAAAAAGTACTTTAAATGTAGAACACAAAAATATGTATTCACAACATTTCGCGAACTTTTTCTATACGAGATAGTTTACTTTCTTTAATAAAAATTATGTCAGATTGTATCTTTGTCTGAACGAGACGACAACGACAATGATGACGGTGACGGTGACGGTGACGGTGACGACGGCGACGGCGCAGGGATTCTCGAATCGTGCTGGCTGAAGGAACTAAGCGAGAGAAAATATTGATTTAACCGCGTTACACTAGTCTTTACAGTAAAGTTAAGACCGTCGAAGCATAATTTAATGCTTTCGCTGTTTCCATTAAACGATCTTACCAAACTTCCTAAAAGTTTCTTAAACATGACCAATTGAATGTCGAAAAGGACAAGCACTTTGAGTTACCATGCTTGATCGAACAATTGGTTTCCGATAACAAGACACGATTTAACGACAAGTTCTTAGTTAAACATTTACGTATCTAGCATTCCTGACCATCATTTTTTTACTTGAAAATGATATGAAAAGAAGATTCAGAGATAAAATTGATAACTGTTATCAATATTTCAGATTAATATTTAAATCGAATTATTGTATTTCCAAGACAACCAACGTTCTTCGGGAAAAAGAATACATCTCGGAATTTGTAAGTTTAGCTAATTCCATCGCAAACGTATAACCCACGTTTAGGTTTTATCCTATGAAGCGTCGTTATCGCAAATATTTCCTTTCGACATAGCTCTTTTTACGCAGGAAAGGAAAAAGATAGATAAAGGTCAAATAAGAGGAAAGGGAGATAGAAGTAAAGATAGATAGTGAGAGAGAGTTGTGGGTGGGGGTGGGAGGGGGTGCCAGAAGGGAAAGAGAGTAAGAAGCAGTAAGCACCAAGCATGGAAGTTGGCGGAATGAAATTGGATTTAAGGTTTCCACGTCGCAGAGAAAATTTCGTTACCGACCTCGCCGGTTTACAGAACTAATACGTTTCGCAATATTTGCTCTATTCCCCCGTACCCCCCTTTTTCCACACTTTCCCTGGCACGGTGCTGCCAACGGCACCGCGACGCCGTTGCTTTTGAAGATGCTCTTGATTCTCGAGCAGGAAGAAAAGGGTGGATGCATCCTTTTCATATTTCTCCACGGTAGACACCCTTAGAATCTCACTATTTTCGCATTATTTCAACGATAAATTTCGTCGAAAGAAAATGGCGCCTTTTGCCTCTTTCTTCATTTCTTTCTTCCTATTTCACACACACACAAAACTCTCTCTCTCTCTCTCTCTCTCTCTCTCTCTCTCTTATCTCTTATTTTTCATCTTCCCCCGTTACCCTTCTTTTTCTTTTTATCACAGAGAAAATTTATATTGCTGAAAAGAGAAACGATCTCTCAACGAATGATGACCCGACTCCACCTTTTCCTTTTCCCATTTGATGTTCTACCTATTCAGATACCAAATTCCATTTGTTTTTGAATTATTACTACGAGAGCTTATGTTAGTATAATTTTGGAATGGTGTAATAACTCGATTCTTCTTTACTTTTTTTTTTTTTTATAATCTTTATGATACCATTTAGCAAATTAAAATGTGAAAAGAATGATTTAAGATTCGCGAAATTCATGAAACGGTATATATTATCCCAGGTAAAGATATATTGTCATATTGTATTTACAAACGGAAAATCTAATTTTCTAGACGATGTTTTTATTTGATTTACGAATTAATTTAAAATTGGTTTAATTAATAATATTTCAAGCACGAAAACATAAGGGCGTAAAAGTCAAACATGAGGAATAAAATACATGTAATGTGTGCGCGCGTGTGTGTGTGTAACCGAATTTAGGATAATAGTTCATCTTGGTGCGAGTAAAATTAGAGATTCAAATTGATGATGGTGCTACATGTGAAATAATTTGAAAGGCATTGGTCCGTGTACTACCATAGATATAATTTCCGTTTATCGTTGTTTATTACAATCAGTGAATTCATGCGACGCGTATTCCATGTGAATAGCTTAGACTCATTTAAAATAGAATTTCCTGGAACTATGTTCCTACAGCCGTTTGACAAATGAAACGGTAAACAAGCTGCTTCGTTAAATTACCCATTCTTGTTAGTATCGGAGAAACTTTACAAAGGATGGAATATCGTTCGTTAATCTTGCTGATTGGAATGTTATCCCTGAGTGGTATACTTATTTTTTTAGTAAATACTTTGAATTATATTTTTATAGTGGTTTCTTTAATTATTAAATAAATGTGTCTACTTTTTTAATTCCTATAATACGCTACTCATGAAAAACTCGTCTTGTCTCAAGTGATGCTTCAAAAAAACTACTCCAATGATAAAATTATTTTAAAATTTTGCTAAATCTCTACTGTCTACACGGCTGCGATTTTCGAATGTTAGAAATGTTTGCTGTATACCCGAAGGGTTCCAAAAATTCTCGCGTACTCATTCTTGATACATGAAAAACAGTGTGAAAAAGGAAGAGAGAGAGAGAGAGAGAGAGATACGGAAGGAAGAGCATGGAAACTATACTAGAGGTAGAGAAATCGTACTGGCAATGAAATATCCCCTGTCGTCCGGCATAGCCCGAGGATTTGTCAAACGAGAATTGATTTAGGTTCGGAGGCTTAATCCTCGAGGGAGCCCGCAATACAGTTTCCACCCCTTAACCACCCTCACCTACCACCTCATACTAGAGTTCGTTCGATCGAAAGCTCGTGTCCTAACGGAACACGCAAATAAATGGAGACTCTTATATTGCTGGAAAGGATCAAGATCATTCTTATGCTTGACGTTGGCTGTAATATTTCAAGTTCAAGTTGAGAAGCCGTAATAACAAATAAAAGTATTTAGTTATTTTACATCTCACGATAAAGGCCATTCGTCGTATATATATATATATATATATAATACTTATTGTTAAATAAAATATATCAAGAATCAATATATTAATTACTATAATACAAAATATAAACAAATAAAATGAAAACTTTTTTCTTATATCGTATTACTTTTTCGAAGCGAATTTATCTATTATCCGTTGAGATTAGCGTCAAAAGATGAAAGAAGAATAGGCAATTAAAACACAAACATAAAAAGAAGCTTAAGGAAAAAAAAATGTGAACGAACGAACGAACGAAAGAACGAACACACGACTCAAATATAAATCCAACAAACCAAATGCAAATTGTTAATTAGATGGTATGATTAAAAATATAATTATGCAACAAATATTCGAGATGATGCAGTCCGCGACTGAACTCTCAACGTGACATAAATGTCCTTGGTACACCGTATAACGAGATGCCCTAATTATACTCGTTGCGTTTGATGCAGAAAATAACCTTAAAATATGGCGTCTGTGTTAAACAGTAACCCTTATTTCTAGCACACTAACAGTTACCTTTATACAAGAAATATATTTTAAACCGTTTAAGATCTATAATGGACGAATTTTGATTTGTGGCAAACGATACGTGAAACGAAATGCGAAAAACTGTAACAAAACGATTAATTCGAGAAATTAGATTTCTAAAATGATTTATTCAATGGTTGAAGCATATTCGTCGCATAAAATTAATAATTAATTTCCAATATTTTATCAAATTTATAATATTATTACAAATTCATACATAGGTTTTCTTAATTAGCATTTAATTCTCCTTGATTTCATATTATATTAACGTTTTAATAAAAAAATAATGAACATTTCTTTAAAAAAAAAAAAAACGCACAGATATTTATCCTATCGTCATAAAATTACAAAGTAAGAAAATAATCGAAGAAATGACATTTGCATAATTAGTAATACAAAATAAAAAAAGTCTCAAACTTATACAGTCGTATAATTAGCTCATCCATGATTCAATAAACTCAATCTACGTTACGATGAGGGCCACGATTCTTTTAAAATGCGAGTAAATAATAAACACTTTCGGCTAACGGTCCATATTAAAGCGAATTCGAAGAAACGACGACGATACCTGTCTCACAGAATGGTTAATAATGTTTGGTTCCCCGAAAATCAAATCATTAAGGATCGCATTGAAAACAGAAACGATTCGGATAGTTACCTTTTTAATTATATAATTCCAAGAAAAAGGGGAACCATGTTCACCCTTTCTCACGTAAGAAAAAAAAAAAGAAGAAGAAGGAAAAAGAAGGCGTTTCGAGAACTCAAAAAGATTGAATGAATCATCCATGAGGATCGCGCGTCTAATTTTACGGTAAATTCTCTTCTCAACCGAAAATCTTCTTTCCGCCATAACCCGGAGAAACGGAAGAATAATTTAAGAACGCCAATATATAATACTTAAAATGATCCGTGATTGCTTTTTACGTGGTATATCTAAATTATACAATCTTATATTTATTAGTACTTGATTTTTGCATTTTGTAATATTTTTAAGACGATTGGGCATACCTTATGAAACTAATTTTCTTATTAATTATGTACAATTTAAATTCTCTTATATAATAAATTGTTCTTTAGCAATAAAATTTATATCAATTTTGAAATTTATTAATCCTTAAATATAATTCTCTGTGTATAACAAATTTGAAATATTGTTTAATAATATAATATTGATATTGTTTATAGATTGATAATAAGAGTAAATATCCCTGTGACTCGCTGATTATTAATCTTATTCTCTCTCTCTCTCTCTCTCTCTCTCTCTCTCTCTCTCTCTCTCTCTCTCTTCGTGCACAATTTTAATGAATAATAATATTTTATATTTCGAGAAGTATCGAGATATTTTAATCAATATAATTTAACTTTTGTATTTTCCATATATAAAAGAAAAAAAAAAAAAGAATAATTACATTGATGGGGGAAAAAAAACGTGTATGAGAAGAAAGAAATGACAGTACTGGGGAAGAGCAACTCAATATGTCGTTAATAATGAAATAGACACGACGGATCGATCGCACGTACGAGCAAGTTTCGTCACCGTATCTCCCCAATTAGTCTGTCGTTTTGTTTCCCATTGGCACGAGCTATTCTCATGTATATTCTGGTATACTCGCACACGTGCCATCGGATTCGTGGCATTTTGATTTTCAAAAAATTATTGCTAGTGTCTGGGTGTCATTCGTGCGAATATCGGGCTCGTATATGAGAGAGAGAGAGAAGAGAGGAAAGGGGAAGTGTGTGTGTGTGTGTGTGGGAGAGAAAGATGGTAGATGCGTCGAACAGGACATTAATCCGAGCTGCTTTCACGCGTACTGCCATAAATTACAAGAGTGTGTTGTAGATGCACAGGGTGGTTTCCAATTTCCAAGAGCCACCGTAGTAATAGTTGCGAACGCAGAGACTGAAACTATGAAAGGAGGTAACGTGTCCCAAGGAGACTAAGAAGAACATACGTCGGTCATACTACTATAAGCTCGCTCGCGTTTAATTATCCACGGTTGGATCTCCCAAGAGATCCAACCGTCTTAAGGAGAAACGCTGAATTCTCGTAAGGTGGGACGTCCGAATATCCTGTTACAGTTTAATTGTTAATTTACCAGCTCAGCTAGCCGCGACGCAACTAGCGATACCTCTATGACGTTTCAAGGGAAAACAATAATACGTCTCGAAAATTCTGTAGCAAAGATTGATAATAGTTCGTGATGGATTAAACATTTTCATTAAGATCAACTTCATCATATTATTTTATTATATTCAGAGTATAAATATAATTCTAACTTGTACGAATAGATGTGTTATGGATTTGTAGAATATTTTGCTAGCAATATAAGAACGTAATACGAATGTATCTAGTTTAAAATATCACGTTTTTCGAATAATTAAACAAGTTTCATTTATAAAAGTTACATCGTAAAAATAACGTAAAGTATTATACGAAAAATGAAACATGTTTAAATCGAAAAGACAAAATTATTCACTTAACATTCGGTAGTGTTACGTCTACTATATGACGAACTATACTACTAACGCATAGCTCGTAGGAAGCTTTTCACGAACATAAACTGAACGTTCTCGGTGTAGAGGAGGCAACTTCCGATAATCTGTCCCCCCTTCCCCCTTTCGGAGTTTCAAGAAGACGGTACGAAAGTTCCTGGCGTGTGTCCTACGAGAGAAGGACTCGCCAAAGTGCTTTCTCCTTCTCTTACCATCGAGGAGGTGTTAGAGTACGCGGCGACACTTGTAAACGCGTGTTCCCGAGGACTAAGGGCGAATCAATATCTTATAAATCGGGCCATTAAACCGCGTTTAAAGGGGGATAGTTCCTTTGCCAATGGCGAAGGGTCGCTAAAATGCCAGCGTGAAATGTTCCCTTTCTACCCCTCTCCTCTCTCTCTCTCTCTCTCTCTCTCTCTCTCTGTCTTTCTCTATTTCACTTACACACGGTCCCCGTGAAGTCTTCCTTTCAACGTCAAAGTTTGGCTTAATTGAAATTCTTAGAAAATAGAAAGAGGGTGGTTGGAAACAAAAGGATCGTTTTAATCGATCAAAATGTAATCTTTATCGTCCCTTTCGGTCCCTTTTACTCGATACATCCTATCCCGACGTATTTTCATTGGCGCATTGCGCCGATTAAACTTCTCCTTACCTTTCCTGATAATACAAGTTAAGCGATGCTCGCTCGCTAGCTAGCTCGCTAGCTAGCTAGCTCGGCCGTTAGCTTAAGCGATTTATATTGATCGTCAAACCGATAAAGAGTATTATATCCCTTTTTCAGTCGAAGTTAATCTACTATCGTAAATGACAAAACGTTAATATATACCACATTAACCAGGATTTTAAGGAATGATATCTCGTTCCTTATATTATTACTAGCTAACTCAACATCAAAGGAATCCTATTAAATTATCAGTACGAATGTGGAAATAAACTCAAACGACGAGCTCGTAAAATTTAATACATTTGCGGTAACATTTTAAAATAAGAGAATATCAAATTTACGACGTTTGTTTCTACAATAGGAACGTTATTATTATACCACGTTTCCACGTATCTCGTGGAAAACTTCGATTCGGAAGCCAAAGGTCCAACCTGGTCAGCCATTGTACTCTTTATTATCGTCACTCTCGTCAATTTCTTCGGCTACGAGGAAAAATTTTTATCGTATTTGTGAATCGTCGATATAAACCGTAGCTAGAGATCGTATTTTTCTTGTCGAATTTCTGACAGCTTGTTCATACCCATACCCATACCCATACCCATCCCCATTCTAATTCTCATTCCCATTTCTATCCCTATCCCTTTGATATGAGAACAGAACTAAAGTTGAAAACACTCGAATTCTCGACACATCATTTACCCATACGTTTACCATCATATCGTTGTCGACCGTTTTACGAGCATTCAATTTTTACTAGCACAACGGACGCGACGTGATTCTACAGTTACGATGTAGTGTGTACGTTATAACGTATTTCAAAATATAAAAGTGCTACGTGTCCAGATCGCGAGCTTGCGATTGGCTAACCGATATACGTCAATTTTTATAGTCTATCGTATAGGTATTGTTACAAAATGAAACAAAAGACTAGATGACGTTTCAAGATCTTTGGAATGTCGATAGTAATAGACGGCCAACATCGTTAGAACAATATCAGTGACGCCATAGCAAACTTACATTGTATTTACGATGTTTAAAAATTATTGTTTCATAGAAGAAGAGAAGAAAGGTTTAATCAATTGAAAAAGAAAAAAAAAATAGTATTATACAGTTACTTTAGAATAATGTTCGTATTTTCTTGTAGAAAAGAAATAAGTTCATACTGACTTTTTAAAATAAAGGAAAAACTGCAACAACAAAAATTTTCAAAAAAACAAGCATTTTGAAATTGCATTCTCCTTGTAACGAGCTTGGTAATGCTTTAGCTTACGAAACAATCGTATTTATGTTTAAGTCTGTAAAATTCGCTTGTTGTACGTGTTACGTTGAGAGAGAACATCGTATTCTAGTAAGAATTTTGCAAAAAAAAGTATAAAATGACCGAGGGAAAAGGGAAGAACCCTTCGTCCATTGAATTCGTACTCGAGGGAAGCCCTGAGGTCTCTTAATATCTCTTGCTACTCTCGATATCCCTAATACAATAATTTTAACACCTTCAGGATATACCAGCGATAGCATCTTTTATTTTTCACGTTATTTTGCAAAATATACCAATTGTGTCCGTTATCGCAAACTACCAACACATTCTTTGTCTCTCTCTCTCTCTCTCTCTCTCTCTCTCTCTCTTTTTCTCTCTTTCCTTATGTTTGGCTTTCTTGCTATCTCGTTTCAAAACCACTATTTTCGAGCATGTTATTACGGTTAACATCCACGAGTCCTCTGGCTGTGCTTTAAGCTCAGACGTTCATTTTATATTTGCTCGACGAATAAAATTACTCTTCTTTTTCTTTTCATTTTTTTTTTTTTTTCTACTCATTTCTTTCGCTACCTTCCTCGCTTCATATATTTTTTCCAGAGTTAGTTAGATAAGAGAGAGAGAGGTAGAAAAAAAAATACTTTTCTGTCAAATTAAAAGATACCAATTGATCCATCATATACTTGCCATCTATCATTTTATTTCAGATTTGTTTATTAGGTATATCATAGTTATTCTTATATACATAATTGATCGAGTTATCAATTATTTAACGTATTTCAAGAATAGAAGAGATAAGTAATGCACTGTGTTAACAAACGATCCTTTCTTCTCTTCTTATTTCTTCTTTCTATTTCATGACGGGATATAAGAGAAATGTATCATCCGTGTTACGCAAGTCGTAATATTGAAAACTTGTATATAATTTAGTGTCTACTGATGAGAATATATTACATATTTATCATACTCAAGGAAATCGTTTTTCTTTTGTACTTATGAATAATAACGAAGAAAGAAAAATAGTGAAATTGTATTCGAGATATTTCTTCTTTTATATTATTACCGACCAATTCCTTTTTCTATTTATAAAATTTTAATCTAGAACGAATAAATATCTCTAATAATTATGTGAATTAAAATTTGATGCAGGGAAAAAATGTGGATCAAACAATTTTTTCTAGATAACCGGATAGGAGATTATTTTAAGTACTTCAATGGATCAAAGTTATTATCGTATTTTTATAGAAAATCACTCGATTATAAAATAAGTTATTTCGATCGGATATTTTCTTCTCTGTTAGTCTATATCCTTCAATAAATGTAATTCTATCCTTGATTCCATTCTGTAACATCATTCATGGGACACCTAAATAACAGTCATCCAGAATTTATTTCATTTATTTCATATTAAATTCAACGTAAATCCAAATTAATACTATAATAATAGATATATTATGTTTATTCCATTTTTATTTTAAAAATATCAATAACATTATCATTATCATTATTATTATTATTATTATTATTATTATTATTATTATTATTATTATTATAAATGATTACAAAACAAAGACATCGATAATTATTTGGTAGAAATAATGATTTAAATAGAATTTCGTTTTAATTATTACCTCCAAATGTGAATCCTACAGTGAAACAAAATTCCTATTTGCAAACAAGGAAATGATTGAAATGAACGAACTTAACGATTGAATAACGAAAATCGACGTGGACGTATACCACCAGCAGGTTTTTCTAACTAACCGAGAATTTCTTTCTGATTTTACGCTTTCAGCTTTAGCGGGAAGAAAGATTGGAAGCTGACAGAAAGAAAGTACGCTCTCAGGAAGTTGTTCTTAAGAACCTTTTCCTTATCCTCCCCCTTCTCTTTATCCTACTTCCTCCTCCTCCTCTTCCTCCGAAGAAGAAGGAATCTACGAGAACCACAACCATCACCACTACTACGAGGAGCTTTGCTTCGAGTTAAGCGAGCCGTTTCTAGCGCGAAAATTAATAGATTTCCTGTCTCCTTCATATGAGGAAAGGTGAGAGCCTTGATAAACAGTGCACGCGATATATCGCTTTGGAATTTATGTTCGCCTTATAGACTCCAAGAAGGAGCTACGATTTTTCATTGTTCCTTTCGCAGAGAAAGAAAAATCGAAACTTTGTCTGTGTGTTTGTGAAATTGAAAGAAAGAAAGAAAGAAAGAAGAAGAATAATAATAAGAGAAAGAAAAACTTGGCATGGTGCAGAGTATAGAATCGATATCTCCATTTAAACCACGTAAACGTTCACTCTGTTCTCTTTCATTCCTTTTTTTTTTTCTCAATCTTTCTCTACTTTCTCTCTCTCTCTCTCTCTCTCTCTCTCTCTCTCTCTCTCTCTCTCTCTCTCTCTCTCATACGTATAGGAAACTTTCGACATTTTCCTTTCACATTTTCCGATAACGAGATTAAGACGGATACCGAGTCCTTGATGCATCGATCGATGCCTACGTTCCATTGACAACAAACGAGCTTAATTCTTTTCGGGATAATTGGAAACGTGCCGACTACTTGACTAAATGCTAATTCGTTTCCTTCTTTCCATCTCTTTAATCCTTTCTGATGGTATATACCGATATTCAATTTTACGTTTCACATTAATTCGTTTTATTTTTTTTTTCTTTTTCAATTTGTTTAAATAATAACTGGAGTGTGATTGTAAGAGAATGCAGAAATCTTTATTTGCGTATTTTCTTATATTCAAGATAAATATATTAAAGATACAGTGAATTCTCAATTATTTCGATTCGTCTTCTTTATTTTTATTTAGGAAAAAACATTAAATTTATAGGAATAAAAAGATATTTATTAACACATTAAAAGTATCGGCAACAGATCAGTCACAAAAGCTTTTACGCCGACCTTATTTGCGTGTTTTTGAACAACGAGTAGCTAAAGAAAATATTTGATTGCTTGCAAAACATCTTATATGTTTCATTTTTGAAGTTAACAAATGCAGATCAACGACACTCGTACAAGCAAAAAAATTCCGCAACATTTCGGTACCGGCACTTAATATGTTAAAAGAGACAAGTTTGTGATAAATACGTGTTCGGTTACCCCTAAGAAACTTGACACTCTAAAGCCAAGGGACTTTCTCTATTGGAGGATACGGAAAATTATCAGGGATGACAAACCGCTCCCACGATAGTACTTATCCTTTCTTATTTTTCCTTTACCTTTACAAGTTTAATTCTATAATATCGTTTCAAACTAATAACTAAATTTCTATTTCACTTTGTAGTTTTTATTCGATAAAGTTTTATATTTTATAAAATTGCGAAATATTTTATGTAGGAAAGAATTTCGCATCATGTAGGTAAATACTTTCATTAAATACTTCTATGAAAAAATGTATTATAAAAAGAAATAGATGAATTTTATTAAACATATGATATCTACAAATTACATTACAATCAATTTTTTTGTCAGAAACAATTAATTTATTTCAACGTTAAAATAATAGAAAATAATTATACTTCATGTAAAAACGTGACGAAAAATATATATTATATTGCTAAGGTTTCAACAATAATCCGTAAATATAGTTTCAACTGAAGTTTTCTTTTCGATGTAAAAAAAAAAATAAAAAGATAAAAAAATTAAAGTAAATAAATTGTCAAGATTTATATGTACATATATATATACATTTATCATGACAAACCAACAGAAAAAAAAGAAGAAAAAAAAAGTAATTTCCAAAGATATTCATGTTAATCGTGATAAAAATTCGTTATATATTTTAATTCTAAAGTAGAAAATGGAAAGTCGTAGGCGTGATATTACCATGCCAATCCCATATTATTCGAAAAATGACAACGAACAAGTCGACGCTGAACGCGTTTGCAGTTGAAATCGAGTAATTCGAATGCGAGTTCGCGATAACAACGTGCTTTACATTTCCTCTGTTCAAAACCGCTAACGACGCGATCGATCGCAATCGGCCAGAAAAAGATTTATGATTTTCGTAATTGAATCGACTCTGCGCGAAAACCTATCGTGTACCATCTGAACTAATGTGTGCGTCACGATGCCATGGAAAAAGATTACTGTTTCGATGTTATTACGAACGGATCGAACAAATAAAACGATTAAATCGTTTTATTGTGAACTTTCTCGATCTAGGTTGAACTAAAAAATGCACCCTCGACGAGACTGCCAATATGCTCCGATTGATTTTACGATCGATCGAACTAGACAAAATCCACATTTCCTAGATTTCCTTTCAGAAATGATTGCGCACTACTTTTTCGATTGATAACAAAAATGACTATTGGGAACTGACGAACCTTTGTCATTACGTCTGGTGATCCAAAAAGTAACAAATTGTAGTATGCAGTATAATAAATTATTAAAGTATAAGATTCATATTAAAATCAAATAAAAAGGTAACAAAAATATTTTTTTAATATATACTATGGAAGTGATCTAATTATTTTTGCTTAAAAAAAAAAATAGCTCTTTTGAGCTGGATTCGAACCAACCCAGTTAAATATCTCACTTAAAAATAAATCTAAATTAATTCAAAATAAATATAATTACTGAATGTAATCAAACGAATAACTCAAATAATAATACAATATACATGTAATTTCTCAATATTTGTTCTTTTATCAAAATTTCATTTCTTTTTCATAAGTTCATATATTTGGAATGTGTTATGCTTAGAAAGACAATGGAGATGCCAACACTTCAATGTTATCATAAATAATTATTGGCGCGCACCGAGATGAATAATGACCCGTCAATTCCTACAAAAACTATTTTCTTGAACAGCCACCAAGAGACTAATGCGAGCACGCATTCGCATTTACCAGTGCTAGTTTATTATTGGAGTTTACAGATATGTATCTTTGAATATGCAAAACGTACCATTTTTTGCGTGCTAGTTAATGACTTTTAGATAATAAAGAATACATATGTGTGTACTCCATTAAGTCAAGAAAAACATATGCAAATATAAGATAAATTAAAAAATACTCATCTGTAAGTACGCACGCATATAGTGGGCAAGAATTGTAGTAAATTCCTATTTTGTCAAATTTAAAACTGAAACTTAAGTTCTAAACCGATGCTTTTGAATTTAAAAATATAATGATTAACATTAATAAAATCTCTTATCGCGGAAAAATGAAGTTAAATATTATATATAAAATTACCGCGCGTTTTTAAAAATAAAAAAAAAAGGAAAATAACATGAAATAAATAAAATTTACAAGTAAAATTTTGAACATATCGTTTAAAATTAAAATATCGAACGCGAAACGTAACATATATACATACATTTGGCAATTCAAAATCCAATATCTGTTATCAGAATGAAATTCAACAGTAGAACAAAAAGAAAGAAAGAGAGGGAGAGAGTGAATTCGATGTTGAAACTTCGATAAAATACATACTCGATCGCGTAGCATAGGAAAATATTGTCATCTTTTTATTCCACCGTTTGTATTTTTTTTTTTTTACTAATAAGTACAATGTCATCTTCGTCATCGCGTTCCTTTTGCAGGATTCAATGTACTTAGCGTAGCCGTCCACAAGTTTTCTGATTATACGAAGTAAAGTGCTTTCAGTTGGATCTTAAGATATTCTTGCGTATCTTCTTTCATTTTGTCATCGCTCTCGTCAGGACCTTCTTGAAAACTTTCTAGCCGTTCGTAAACTTTCCACCGTCTTCCGCAGCTGTTGGGATACCGAACTATTGCTATTCTCTGAACGTTTCGTCTGATTTTACCTTTGATTACAAGATAGAGAGGAAAGGTGAGAGAGAGAGAGAGAAAAAAAAAAAAAGACAGAGAAGAAAAAAAGAGAGACAGAGAGGGTGAGAATAAAAAAAAATGCTTGTTAATTCTTCTTTCGATAGACTTCGACCAATGAAATTAAAAGCCTCGTTGAACGCGTCGAGCAAGATGTGAACTATAATGAAAAAAAAAAAAAAAAAGTGGGAAGGAAAAGAAAAGAAGAAACAAAAGAATTTTTCCCACGTACTCCTAAATTTCACGACACGCTTGTCCACGAATTCCTTATATTCTTTATCTTTCTCTTTATCAGTCAACCCTTTCTCTCTCTCTCTCCCTCTCTCTCTCATTTTAGCTCATACCCGCGACAATATGACGTTCGAGCATATTGTAGGTATAATATTTGACGCGTACGATCGCGGCTCGACGAGTCTCTAACCTAATTTAAAAGCGTTCTCGCGCCCCGAAAATATTCCCACGGCGAATGAAATCGCTCGTTTGCTCGCGATCTATACAATGTGGTGGAAGCGGCGACATTTTTTCCTTTTTTTCTATTTTTTTTTTTTTTCCTACCAGAATCGTCGACGCGAAGAGGATAAATTATATCGATAAATCGCATTTAATACCGCGGGGCTAATCCGTTCGGCTAAAGCACGCAAGTTCGTTCGGAAAAAAAAAGTAAAATAATAAAATAAAAAAAAAAAAAATATTAAATTCGTGCAGGCAAACTGAATGTTCAGAATCACGTCCGAAATTCGTATAAATTCGTTTTCGTGTCACGCGAATTGCGCCCTTTCACGAGCGAAACCTATATACATATATACGTATATTATACATGCATATGTATCTTTGTATATTATTTTCTAACTGCACGTTATATATATATATATATACACGCATACATTTATATTTTTCTCCGTAATACAAGATATTTTTCGTTTTACTTATTTTACATTGATGACAGCTCGCATGCCATTTTATATTCACGCGATTTTTCAAATTTCGATGCCATTTATTTAGGTCGAATATTATTTTTACATTTTTATTTTAATCGTTTTAAAGAAAGATTCGAAAAAATTCTAAATGGGAAACGCGATATTATCCTGATACTTTCATCGTGATCATTAAAATCATTTGTTACCATTGTAATAACATATTTAATATTAAAATACTGTCTTTCATTTATATGAAATATACGAGAAGCAGAATAATATTAAATATTATATAATTTAACATAAAAACAAAAGAGAGGAAATATAACTTGCAGCATAGAAACGGGCGATGATATATTATTAAAGTATTTTTTTTCTTTCTAGTTATGAAATTATAAACATATTTTCAAGTAAAGAACGATAGTATTTTATTACCATGTAATCGTTATTTTTGTAATACACCTAAACGACACACGAACATTGAACCCCAATTCTACTGATTTACGGTTTAATAAATGCTCTAGTATTGATTAAATAATTTAGTATAATAGATCTATTTAATTCAACTACCAACGGTGCTCGGGAAAAATCGATTCTTATAATCACTTTTTTCTGTGTTCCACCTTAAAGTTATAAAGATGGAATAACTTCGAAGTAACTTGTCCTTTTTAAAATTCCTTAAAAAAGAAAACAAAAATATGCCACTTTGTTAATTTGACATTTTTTAACGAGTCACATTGAATAAAAGACGAAACAAAAGAAAAGAAAACCGCGAATGTAAAAAAATTTCACAACAAAGGACTTTCTTTAATCTCGTTTTTTTTCTTTTTCTCTCTCTCTCTCTCCTATTTTATCGTATTATAAAATGCGCTTAGATTACGAAAGCTCGTAGAAGCGTGATGCACTTTTTCAAGACGTCGACACAGCTCGTCCTATCCTCCGAACACATTCCATGTTCGTTGGGAAATAATCCCAGCAAAGTAAGAGACAAAGCAGAAAGTAAGAAGGAAAAAGAAAGAAAAAAAGAAAAGAGAGCGAGAGAGAGAGAGAGAGAGGGAGGGAGAGAGAGAGAGAGAGAGAAAGACAGATAGGCAGACAGTCAGATAAAAAAAAAATGAGAAAGAAACGTTGGAAAAACGTCGAGAAAATTCCCAAGGAGCCATGGAAATCTAATCGATTACTCGATCCAACCAGCCATTCTTTTTCCGACGACGCAGCAATCCGCTCTCTCTCTCTCTCTCTCTCTCTCTTTTTCTCTCTCTCTCTCTCCCTCTCTCTCACTTTCTCTCATATTACCTTAAATTAGAGAAAGGCAGAGAGGTAAAAGGGCGATAGGATGTAATCAAGATACAGTAAAAGGGAAGGGGGTAATTAAAATTCCCCGAGGATAACTATGAAGTCGTACTTCTTCCTTTGAAGAAGACGTAACGTAATTACAAGACAAATTCTGATTTGTCGTCCATATACGATATCAATATAAAATGGAATTTTTTTTCAAGAGTCGCAGAAAAACGGGAATTCATTCTTTATTTAAAAAGACAAATGGAAACAAAATATTTTTACAAATATACAAAGCATTTGTAATGATAATAATAATAATAATAAAAAAATAGTAGGTAAATGATATTAAAATTAAAAAAAAAAAAAAAAAACACTAGAAAGCAATTATAAATAACGTACACGACTCTATAATCCGTTTATAAAATAAACGTGAGATAATAGAAATAAAAAAAGAAAAGAAAGAAGGAAGGAAGGAAGGAAGGAAGGAAGGAAGGAAGAAAGGAATGAAAATCTGAAGAAAAGTTGAGAACGTGAGATGGCACGCGTATGCCCGGCACGAAGTTCTCGTAAATAATGGCGGCTGTTGCCGCGAAAGATTCGCTAGTCTGCCCTTTCGTATATATAATACCACGCGGGAAAGTAGCTTCGAAAGCAGCTTACGAGTTTGCCTCGATATCGCGTTATTACTCTAAGAAAAGTGACACCGAGAAAAGATGAACGCGTACTCGGCCGACACTCCCTGTTTTCTTGAAAAACTCGAGATCCTGCGAATCTGGCGTACCTCGAGAAAATCTAAGTTCGAGAAATAAAGTACGTTATTATTATTGTGGTGGTATCTGTTGCTATACTGGCATTCGGTTGGTTGGTTGGTGCTAGCCAACAGGGCGCTGCTGCTGTCGTTGCTGGAATAGAATCTGCTGGGGGGAAAAAAGGATAAAAGGATAAAAAAGCTCGGTGGTCGGTGGCCACCAAAGAAAGATCGGATAAAGATTGCATCACGTAGCCGATATTCCGTCGACCGGCAGCACGCGCCATAAGGCAGATTCTCTCTTTTCTTTTCTTTTCTTTTCTCCTCTTCTATCTCTTTTATTCTTTCCTTTAGCAACGTTGGCTAGCTTCGAATGGGAATACCTCATATATTTTTCGTCTCATACGACGATAACCGGAGCGCTGTGGTCGCACAACGAAAGGTTTTCCGGTTAAAATGAGGTACGTCCTTCCACTCTCTCTCTCTCACTCTCTCTCATTTATTCTCTATTTGTCTGTCTGTCTGTCTCTGTCGCACGTTTTCTCTTTCACTCTTTCTCTTTTTCGCTCTTTTCCTGTCCATTTCGAGCTCGGCACGATTTGCGACATACCGGAGGAAGGAGAAAATATGTCCCAGAGCCGTAACTTCCGGATACTAGCACGGACGATCGCTCTTCTATTGCCCTTTTTATCTTCGACGATCCTCCTCCTATGTTCCTTCTTGGATTCTGACGATTCCTATTACGATTACCTACCTTGGAATTCCTTATTTCCTTTTCTTATTTATTTTTCACTCGTCCGATGAATAATTTCCATATAATTTCTATTTGACTTTAATCGATCATATGAAAATATAAACGAACGATATTGAATTAGAATTAAATTTTATAAAAACTAGAGAAGAGAGAACCTTTACGAGTTATTCTATTTCAGTATTCGGTTATATTATACGAGTTACTTCAAATAAAACAGGTAATTACAGTTACGGGTCATTAAAAAAAAAAACAAGAAAAAAAAAAGGAGTAAAAGGTGACAAAACGAAAATGGTATTCTAAAATAAACGATCCGAGACGTGACCAATGTTCAATAAACCATCAGTACATTCGTAATTCTGCAAGTGATACTATTAGGGGAGTGGCAGAACGTGGACAAGACAGAGTTGGAACGAAAGTCAAATGGGATTGTGTAAGATAGTAGGACAGTATGTACATCATCCCATATACCAGTAACCACAAGTCACTACCCCTTCATGAATGCTATACATCTACCATATGTCTACTAGAATTGTAAACGGTATTCGTGCTTGCAAAGTCTTATCGAAATAGGAAGCTACGTTACATTTCTAGTTTCTCTGTTTAAAACGAACGAACAACAACGGATGGTGCTTATAGATGACCCATTTCTCATGTCAAACTTTTTCCCATATAAAAGAATCGACAAGATTCTTAATATATTTTTTCGGTGTAAATACGTCCACGGCGATACGTGTCTCTGTGTGAACGAATGGCAGATTATAATATCGTAATTGGAAATATGGAAGACTCAACATGGTAACATCGTCGAAGACACCTCTGATGCCATCATGCATTATTCACGAGGATGGCCTCAAATCCAACGCAATTTCGTTACATTTCTCACGAGATTGGTTCCTTTGTATAACGGCGTCGTTGCAGTCATGTTGCTTGATTCGAAATTTCTTTTTTTTCTTCTTCTTCTTCTTTCTTTTCATTTTTCTTGAAAAATGTTCGGGAAATATAAAAGAAGGAGGATGATAATGCTAATATTTGTGATGATATAAGTTTAAAATTCTAATAGCTATAATAGTTGTTGTTGTAATATTAAATGACATTAAATGACAGTAGCACTCAATCGGATCTATTCGTTAATGGTCTACAGATGATAAATAGCTATCATTCGATCGATATTATTATCTTATTTGATCCTTGATGTATTTAAAATCTTCTTTATACCTTATAATACAAAACATAATGCCCTATCAATGCTTCTCATAGTGAAAGGAACGCGTAGGTGACCGGAATACGTTAAAAGAAAAATAAATAAATGGAGAAAAAAAAAAGGAAAAGAATATGTGTGTATATGTGTGATGGACTATTTCGGTTTTCTACAGGCAAGGGAGCCCTTTATAAAAGGTTTCTTTGGATCTTATTTACGAGAATCGACGAAGCGACTGCGGCATTCGATGGAGCCCTAGCGATTTCGACACCATTTCTTCGGACCACACTTACTTACTTACATACACACACCACACCCACACATGCACACATATACATTATATATACAACACCAAACTATATATTATCGCGTGCGTTGCGCCGTCCATGCGTCGAGCTTCACTTTGCCAAAGCCATTCTAAAAGACCAACCAGGAGACGAGAAAAGCGATCGTAAAAGCAAGCTCAACAACTTGCTTGGGACAGCTTTTCAGCCCAAAACCCTACCGCAAAGCCATTTGCGGGACCATCGTGATTCAGTGAAAGGCTCGAGCTTACTACTCAGGTCTAGATAAAGCTGAGGTATTGATTTGCATTAAACAACGATCCCTTGGAGATCAATGAAAGAGGATCTAGAGGGAAAGAATATGTAAATAAAAATTCACGAAAATATCTTACTTATTTTAGATCAAACTTTCATTTTATCTTATATTATATATATATTCTTTTCAGTGAAAAACCGATTAAATGTGTGTGAGAATTTTTGTTTTTTTTTATAAATATTTGATATGTATAAAAGAGTAATATTTAAAATACATGTATGAACAGTTAGTATTTTTAAATACATCGTTCATTAAGGACTTTAACATATATATATATATATAATTTTTAAGCCCGATACTCCAAAAATATTCATCGCTTCATAACACGCGTGGCCATTTTTGATTACTTCCTTCGATACGTGGCTGAATTAACCAGCTTACTGCAAAAGTAAGTACGTGCATCACCATCTACGTGAACGAAACAGACGCTGAATTTCCCTCCGAGTTATTCATTTATTTTGCAACAACTTTACGAAATGTTTTTTACATTATGCCTATTTCCTTTTTCTTGATATCGCAAAGAAACCGGACATGAATAGAAGGAAAAAAAGAATGAGAAAAGTAAAGTAGAAGAAATAGAAAAAAGAATCTCTAATGTTTGCGTGTATTTTTCAAAACAAATGCCACGTATTATTTTTTATATTATATTTCTATATAAAAGATGACGATTAAGTTTAAATTTAATTAGAATAATTGAACATATTTTTTTGGCTCCTTTGGATCAATTAATTCGATTGATCAACATTGACTATAATTTAAACAGAAATTTACCTCAATCACACGATAATTCATCAATGTACAAATAAAAGGCAATATATCGATGGTTATAATCGTTAAGTATATCATGGCTAAGTCCACATGATCGAATTTGAAATTAAAGTGGTCTTGAGTTGCTCTTCTCTTTCTATCTATCGACCTCTCGTTTTCTCTCCTTCATCATCTTCGTTCATTTACACCAAGCTATCGACCTCTTTCTATTAACCAACCCCCCAAAGCCACCCCCTCCCCACATTCCATTTCTCGTTGGCTATTTCTCTCGACTACGAAATCAGAGGTAGCGTGTTTGAAACACGAATCCGATAATATCGCTCACCGTGCAATTTTGCCCGGTAGTTACCGGACGGTACGAAAAAGGAACACCCTCCTCTTTCCTCTTCCCTCTTTCCTCTTGCATCTCTCTTCAATCGATGGCTCTTGCGCGCGATACGAATGAGGTGAACATTCGCGATCCCGGCAGTACGTTAATTGGCTGACACTAAATAATGTACTTAACCTGATACATCATTCTTTTCTACTCACACTCCTAACTTACGATTTCTTCTTCGATCCTTTACTTATTAACCACGAATCGTAAATAATATTACGTAAACATACGAATGCTAAAAGTAACGATGCGTACTTGACTATGCACTTTTTTTCCATCTAATTACTTTTTTCCACGTTTCACAGGATTGCTTTGAATTTTCTCGAATATGTCTTTGGTTGGAAAAAATATTCATATGCTAAATACGGTATGAATTAAATGCAAAATTAATGATTAATCATGGCAACGATAACAAATGTAAAAATAAATATTCATTTTTAAGAGCTCTGATTTTTAATGTAAGTAATTCATAAATATTCTATGTAGGTATATGTATATTTTTGATAAAATTAGAATATTAGAAGCACGGTTTAGAAAAATATAATTACGAATTTAACCTAGTTGTCCACTTAACTTCTCCCTTGAAATTTAATATTAGGGGATGAAGTAATAATAAATTAAATAATATCATCATACCTCCGAAGAATGAAAACAATTCGATATTTTTTAAGATAAACCCTTTACGGTGGAAAAAATCTGTTTTTAGATGAAAAACTATTTATTTATCAAAAAAATCATATATGTTGCAGAAAGGTGATATTTAGTTTATTGGTATGTTGTAGAAATGCAATGCGACTTCGTAAAGAATTAATATTTCTCAAGTGAATGAAATCAACATTATCAAAATAATAATAATAATCAATTCATTATTTTGTTTTCAGTAAAAGATTAAAACCAGTTGACGTTGCCTGTTACAAATATGTCCACTAACGTTACAATAACGCGAAATTACAAAAATTTCAATTTACCAAATTGCGTAGAATCCTTTTGTGCACGGTGATTTAACGTTGACCAATGTTCGATCAGGATACGAGTAACCAAAATCTCGCCGTAATTTCGAAACGTGGTTAAATCATTCAGAATACGACTGATAACGTTGTAAACGTGCATATGTATGCATTTGTCGTGTATTTGTGAGTATCAATATTGCATAAAGGAAAGATGGGGAGATGCGAAGAGATGACAGAGAGAACACGAATTACTTAGCGTTTCATTTGGTAATTGTTCTAATCAGAATTAATTTACTTGATATCAGCTGTATTTAATATAGAATAATTATACGAGTATACGGTTTATTATAAATTTCACGTAAACAAATTTTTTCTTTATGTTAGACAAGAAAAAACATTAGATTTTAAAATGTTACGATATGAAAGTAAGATATAAAATTAAAAGAAAAGTATTTTCATCGTTTCAAATTGAAATATTTATAGGTAATATTTAAAAAAATTGCAACAACAAAAAAAAACACTAAAAGAACAACCGAATGACAAAAGCTTATACAACTCTAGCTCGTTGTAATTACTCTTTGGTCCTTTGAAGCAACGACATACTGTTTTAACTGAAGTTACAAAGCGGAGACCCTTTGTCCATTAGCAACGTGTGCACGCACGCGTGAGAAAAGGACACTTCTCTTTTCTCGTTCGTTTAAACATTTTGAGCGTGGTATTTAACTAAACGCATAAAATACTAAGTTCACGAAAAAGAAGGAACACGTTAAAAGAGAGGATAAATTGGATACCTCATTTGAATTCCCTAGGATTCGTTAGTGTAATCGCTCGAAAATAATCCTTCAAATTAAATATAATATCTGTAGATCGTTTTTCATTGTAATATAACAATTTGAGATGAGGGCTTGAGATAAAAATAAGTTTCAAATATACAAAGGGATAAAACGATCTCGAAGGATAATTTTATAGATAAATTTGGACTTTGTTAAAGTTCAGCAAAGAAAGAAACATAGTCATCGATCCCAACAACACAAATGGCCTGAGATTGGTAATTTTTTCAAGAAGATTGTTTAACTACGATTAAAAAGATTAATTAGGTGTAAATATTTTTCCCATACGTTCACATTTATCTTATAATAAAGATTTGAAATGATATGCATTTGCATCAGTTTACGATATTACTCGAACGATCCGCTATTAATAGATCGATTAATAGATCGCTTCCTTAAAAACAAAACATATCATAGCAGTTCAACAACAACTAAAAACGAACGTCGAATAAACGAAATTGGAATATTGCCAATATTTCAAGTGCGATCGTGGTATCAATTCTTTTTCAGTATTCCATGAGTTCGTAATACAACTATTGCACTGCAACCCTCTTCGTCTATTGTTATTTTATTTTCAGACACAAATACTTAATTTATTATATACCTAAAGTTCATTTATTATATTATTGATTACAACCTACATACGATTTATGCACATTTTGGAATTTATCTTATCTAGCACATCGTTTTATTAAAAAAAATAACTGATTGATATTAAGAAATTGTTGTTAAATAATATAAAATATCTTATCAGTATGAACAACAAAATATGATGAAAGATTCATGCAAAGATAAACGAGGTTTACCTTTTACAATTCCGGTCAACGAATCGTTCCACACTGTCTGACCGTACTCTACCCTCAGTAAGCCGACCAAATGTCAACAAAGTTGTGTCGCAAACTGTAAACTTTGGCAACGCAAGAGGGACGCTCGCATAATTCGATGTCGTTCGCTTGGTGTCCTGCGGCATCGAAGGGGTTGACTTTGGTTGTGATGGTAGTAGGATGAGGGGGTGGGTTAGAGAAAACACTTCGCTTGAATGCATCTTTTCGGTTAATATATTCGACAAAACGTACGTTTAAGGGTTTTCTTAACGTTTCTTTTGATAAATAATTGATCTTTTGTATATTGTTTTTGCATTCTGTTATTAAAATATTATTAAATCGTCAATTTATTATTAATTTATCTCGATAAAATGATACGTTATATTGAACTTTAATAACAGTTAAAAAGCGTGTTAGTTTTGGCGTTTACTATCAACCTATCCTGGAAGAGGAGTTTGTTAAATTAGTTTCAAATACGCAATCATAGTTTATGCGTTTTTATTTGCTCCTATTCTACTTCCGTAAAGCATTTTATTTCTTGCAGCCGTTGCCCGGTTATTAGCCGGAAGTCAGTTTTTTCTGCAAATAACGTAGAAAGCTGTAGAGCAATTTTTCTTAGGTCAGATATAATCCCGGTCTATATAAGGAAGGAAGGAACCTCCGATGCAATTTTACGAGAGAATATTCAGTATCCGTTTGCAAGACGGGAGCAAACGTCTTGGAAACTTATAATTAAAGAACACGTGGCTATTACGTTTCACGGTTAACTTTTATTTCTTCTTTTTTTCCATAATATCTCTTTTTTACCTTTTCCATTTATTTAATCTTTTTTCTTTTTGCTTTTTTAAACCAACACTCACCTAACTTTGTCACGATACATGTTTGCAATGGTGGAAAACGCTCGGTTTACTCGCTTGCTTGTTCTCAATCTAATGCTAAATATTTTGAAAATACATAAATGCGTTTCGAATAACAAAGCATTCGAATAGTTTACTCACGAAGAACTCGTTAAAGCGTTCCAAATCCATATTAACTCATAAATCACGGATACGCCTTCCACTCTCGAGTATTACCACGCTTTTCTTCTTTTTCTTCTTCGAGAAAAATAGATAGAAGAACGTAGCTCTCGAAGATTTAAAGTGCCGTCGGTTTCAAGTCCACCCAACCATGATTTTCCCTTCGGGCTTTAGAGTACAAGAATGATTCTTTTTCTCTTTCTCTTTTCCTCTCTCTCTCACTCTTCATTCTATGAGAATATAATTAAAGTAATATTGAAATTAATTTCTTTTGAAATCGATATTATTTATATACCATTGTTCTGTGATTTATTTTTTAAATAATTCTTCTTTTATTCACTTGGCATAGAGCGAATAAAAAAAAAGAAAAAAAAAAAAGGTCGTATTAATTACTTCAACTCTTATCTTTCTTAGTCTCATTCTTTTTCTTCTTACACGTACGTAGGTGCGTTTTAGCTTCGTAGAAAGCGGCAAAGTGTTCGTAGCGAAAGGCCGATCACGCTGCCTCACGTGATTAACGTTTACGAGCAACGGGGCTTAATTAATTGGACTGCTCCGAAAGCGAATATTAATCGTTCGTACTCGAGCTGGTCAGTGGGCTCGATTAGTATCTTTCGACGAACCGCTTCAGGCTATTTTCTCAAGTTACTCACTCTCATTTTCGAACTAGTATCAACGGAAGCTCTGCAAGATACTTTTGATTGACTTTACTATTCGCCTCGTTTCTCATTCTTCTATCTTATTGATCACAAAATATAGATTACATACATTTTTTTTATATGTACTAAGAAAGTGTAAAAAGAGAGACCAGATGGAAAATATATTTTCTTTAAATATACCTCTAACTGCGATCGATTTATTTATTTATTATAATTCATTTATCTTCATTAACTCATCTATTTATAGTATTATATATATTTTAAGATTGTTTTTTGGATTATCTTCCAAGTTCTTAAATTTTAGAACTTTTTGAGATTATCTCTTCTGTACTTTATTTTTTTTATTAATTATTTTTCATTTATTTATTTATATATTTATATATATAGAATAGGTGTTCCAATTTCATACCAATCTTTCTTGACACTTTCTCTTTTGTCGTGGAATTTCACGATATAAAGGCCACTCGTAAATCTCTCAAAGAACATCCAATAGCAAAGGAACGATTCTTGCGAGCTAGGAATTCCACAAGGACGAGTAGTTTTTTCGAAGCTCGAAAAAAGATCGTTTGCATTTCAATTGCGAACGAATAAATCGCGAAATCGAACCTCGGAAGGGTTCCCGAAGTCGAATGTAAGCCGCTTCGTGCCTCAATAATCGATCCCTTCGAAACATATAACTCATTGTCGGTTCAGTTTGTGGTATCGACTAGCTAAGAAACTTTTCCATGAAATTGTTCACTTAAAAATCAGAATAAATGAAATTTATACACTAAAGAAATCAAAAATATTATAGTTTAAAAATCATTTCATCAATCGAGTTAAAGTCTCATTAATTTATGTGATGATCGAAATAAAATTCTCTACTCCCGTATAATATAACTATAATAATTAACATTGATAATTAATCTAATTTAAAGATTACGCTGATCGATTGTAAATGAATTTCATGATCCGGTGCCGCTAAAAGCTAATAATGGCATTAAGTATACGCATTAACAGTATAAAATATAATACATTTTACGTATAGAGGAAGTCTCGAGCAATAGTACCGTTCTATGTGAAAGTTATTATTAATGTAATTACCTTTGGCACTTTGGCGAATAAGAACAACATTTTTTTTTTCCATTGAAATGCATTCCGTGAACAGAGTAAGCGAGCTCCCGTTTTATTTTACCTTTTTTTTTTTTCTCATTTCACTCAATATAGTATGTCTCCAGAGTAGCTAACAACTGTTGTAAAATGTTGCCGACCTTTATTCGCATACATATATACATACAAACGATACGAGAATATTTATTTCTCTTGTCGTCCATTAGTCACGCCTAATTACTAATCAGAAATCCAGTCGTTGAATCTAATAAACTCAATATCAATGAGAATATATATTTTTCCATAGTTATAAGTATTATAAAGACATCGATCATTCTCCACCATTCTCACTTAGATACAATTGACAGTGTAAAAAAAGAAAAAAGAACAAAATAACGAAAAGCAAGTTTACGTTGTTCAAACGATCACCCATTTCGAGAAAAAGGGGGAAGGAAAAAAAATGGAAGAAAACACGTTGTCGATGCATTTGCCACTTTTGTTTTATCTTTCATCGAAAACGTCGTTCGTTGATATCGTTACGAAGTCTGAGAGTAATTGTGAGAGGAGCTCGTTAACGCGCCACTAGAATATGGCTCGTGGAGGGCTCGTTAAAAAGAAGAAGAAGAAGAAGAAAAGAAAAAAAAAAAAAAAAGAAGTGAATAACATCGAGCTTTAATAAGCACCGTTCGCTCCGTATAATGCACTCTGTGATTTACTTCGACGTTTCGTAGTCACTTCTCATGCTCCTTTATTAACTTCGTCATCCTATGACTCCGTTTGTTGTCTCCTTTTTCTCATTCCCTTTGTCTATATTTGTAGACGTGTACGCGTGTATACACGTTCAAAAGGTATGATCATTCTTTACGATTTGTAATATGTCAAAGAAATATGCGTGTTCTGTATGTACATACATAAAATGAATGATTACTTTAGAAAATTTTATAAATATCAAGATCGTAGTAAATAATAATCATTGGGCGACGATATGAAAAGAACAAAATAAGATTAATTATTCATGAGATGTGTATAATTCACATTTATTATTACGAGTCTCACACAAATAATATAATAACGAAAGATACTTTGTTTTAATTTTAACTAGTAAATATAAAAATAGTTACCATACCTATCTAAGAATAATATTGACGATGAATAATTAATTAGATAGGTTGATTGGTAAATAAAAAAATCTTGTGTGAATAAATTTATTTCTATTAAAAAAATAAAAGTTGATAAGCCAATGCATTTCTAATGCAAAGATAAAATCAGCGTCTTGTGGAACGGGTATCTAGTGTTGCCTCATGACATTGGAAAATTGGGTCGTACTGACTTGCAACGTGTAAGACTCGTCAGAATGGTCACAGTATAACATGTTGTCCCATGAGTTTCCCGCATAAGATCGAATAACAGATACTCAACGACGCTCTACTATTAACTAACGTGACTGTAACACCCATGGGAAACGTGAGCTAGGATTACCGTGCTATATCAAACCATATTTAGAGCCTTTCCTATTTGTCATTTCAAGGACGTCAAGTTGAACGACAAGTAAAAGACATCTCTCTTTTTTTCCAACTATTTTTCTTCCGCTTTTATAAGAAATATATGAAAATATAATTTCATCTAACATAAACTAAACTATATCCTTTAAAAAAACATTTATACGAATATAATCCGAATTTTCTTTAATATTCATTATTGATTTTTCATTTCAATTTTAATTTCAATACGTTTCACATAATTAATAATTGATATTTACAAGTATATATTAGATATTCATGTTGTCACGAATCGAGAACACGATCTTTTCCTCACTAAGTTCATTTTATTTTACCCTAAAGACTCGATCGAAGAGAAAAATTTGAAGAACCGTTGGAGAGCTCGTCTCTCGAGGCTTCGTTTCACCAAGTTTCTATCTAAAAATTGGAATTCAGTTTAAAAGCCGGCCCAACCCGGCCCAACCCGGCATTTACGATCTATGAGAGTATTTCCACGACGAAAGGGGATTTGCACTGGGGATTATCCAGTAAGTCTCTATAAAAATCTAAACATGTGAGAGCGCAGAGTACAATGGCTCTTTAAGAGCCATCCCCCCATCGAACCTCACCTCCCTCACTTCACCACTCTATATCATTCTGATTTTTTTTTTTCTTTTTTACAATCCTTTATCCAACCTACTCGCATCGCGATTTTACGTCTTCTCATTTTCGGCGAAAGATACCCAATCGAATCGTTTTCTCGGATGTTACCAGCTACAAAAATCTGCCGTTTTATTGTACTTTCTGTGCAGATTGAAGCTAAGACTAATAAAAAGGGGAAAACTTTTGCATCGAGAAAGGAAACTTGCGAGCTCTGATCAAGATCATTTTATTTCAATTCATCGATACTATATTTAATGAGTATTCATTTTTCGTCGAACATCTTTCTCCCACTTTGCTAAATTATAATACGTATTTAAATAAGTTTTCTTTTATCTTGTATCATAGATATGTTTTATTAAACGATCGTTTTCTCTCTCAAGCCATTTAAATAAAAAAGAAAGAAAACAAAAATTAAAAATTATTGTAATTAAAAGTTTTCGATCAAAATAGGATATTTTATGTGTAAATTTGATGAGATCAATTTAAAATTGTATTTACTTTTTATATATGAATTTTTCTTTAAACGCGAGTATTGTTTTTATTCTTTAATTCAGAAATATCGAACTTTGCGATACAGAGATCAAATCTAGTCGCTAATATCAAAGTATCAATTGAAAAGATTCTTTTATTATTTAGGTAAACACACGTATTATAACTGTTCAATCAATTCGCTTTCATAGATTGAAAAGTTGTATCCAGTTGGAAAATCGTGTTGTGTTACGAATATGTTACTAATACTATGAATTAAAAATAAATATTTTTTTTTTTTTTAACGAGTGATAATCTCGCGAAGATATATATATATACTAATACTTTAATGTTCGATTGAATGGGATTAAATGAAAATAAACAATGTTAACGTGAAAAATATACAACGTTTGATTCTTCAATTTTATGGACATGTATTATCTGAAAATGTTTGAAATCATGGTCATGCAAGCAGATGGATCGTATACATAGATAACCACATTGCTCAGATAATTAACACACTGAACAGATCCTCCAATTAGTAGCGATAGGCAATTAGCATATAAGCGTGACAATCGATGTATCTATACGTGTATCATGTAATAGCATAAATGTAGATAATCTTGTGAGAATAAAATTTCAAACTATCGATATTATCTTTAACATGCAATGTTACTCATTATTAGTACAAAAAAAACAACATCGAGTAAAGAAGAAGTTGTCATCAATAATATCCGATTTTTAATGAAACCGATCTAAACGAATCATACTCACTGACTGCGTTCAGAAACCCCCTGTCATAAATTTATCCCCTTTTTGTTTTGTAGCTAAAATTTTAGCCACTTATCAACACTCAATAACATTACACTTTCAGGATCGATCGCTCTTAAAAACAATACCAATGTGTGTGATCACATTTTAATGTTTAAATACATATATTATTCACCATACACTCTATGACCTTTTTTATTTGTAGTCATCGATTTTCAACCGGTACCGATATGTTCGTAATATTTTATATGTTATGAAGAGATGAATACAAATTATTCGGAACGAAAGGTAAACAACGTAGAGGAAATTATAATAATAATACAATTTTTATATCAACAACATTTCTTTAAGAAATTACAATTTTTCTCTCTTCGTTTGTTTTATAATTCTTTATCTTCCCTATCTGAATTTTATCGATTCGCTAATATATAATATTATCATTTCAAGGAAGAACATTTACAAATTAGTTTGCTTAACGTCACAATTAAATTTTCACAATTAAGATCATAAAAAAACAAAGGCCATGTCCTAGATCAGGACAAAAAGTTACAACTTAGAACTTACGGTAAATCAAGAAGAAGGATGGAAAAATTGACATTTGCTGTAGCAAACTTGGCTAAACTCACGATGATAAAACTATAGCTGTTGTTCAATTGCATCTTCTAGGTAGACAGGACATGCTTTAAATCATCTAACGAAGTTTCTAATGATCGATTAGCATTAGAAAAAAATAAGAGAAAAAGAGAGATATATAGAGTACTACTAATTTTCTTTTTAATATGAACACAACTCTTATCAAAAAGCATTAGTATGGCAAATAAGTGATAGAGCATGGAAAAAGAAAAAGGGAAAGAAAATAAAAGATAGAACAAAAGGGTAAGAGGAGGTGAAGGGAGGGGGGTGAGGATGGAAATAAGAATAAGGGATAGGGTAGAATAGAGGGAAACACAAAAGAAAAGAAAATGAAAGAAGAGTTTGTAGGACGTAGAAGAAAAAGAAAAAAAAAAGCCGACAGACAGCAGTGTCACTATCCACGTAACGCCGTTTTCCCCCTAGCATCGTGCATTTTTCTCGTTAGCCTCTATCTTCCTTTTTCATCTCGTGATACTGCCCATCGTTGTTTCTCTCTCTCTCTCTCTCTCTCTCTTTCTTTCTCTCTCTTTCTCTTGCAACCAACCTAACACCCCTCGTATACTCGCGTTTAATCCCGTTGACACGGATTAACGAGGATTCTTGACCGTCGCGCGTCAAAGGCTACTTTGTCCTAGCCGTAAATTAATCGATGTCAGATGTCAAATTATTTTACCCGACGCAGATAACGTGAGCGTCGTCTCTCGCTAAAATAGAACAAGAAGAAAAAGAAAGAAGAAGAAAAAGGAAAAAAAAAGAAGAAGAAGAAGAAGAAGAAGAAGAAGTAGTAGATAGGTAGAAAAAGGTGGGGGAGGGTGGGGAGGGGGGAAAAAAATAAAGGGAAACAAAAAAGAAAGCGATTCTCATCCATCATACGGCAAATCTTTTCTTCCTGCGACGTTTTTGCGAATGGTTAGGAAGAAACGTCGTTCCGACTTCATTCATGTGTTGTGTGCACACATGTACACGTCTAGCATGTTTTTTTTTTCCCTTGACATGCCTCGATCGTGTTAATAAAAAAACACCTCCTAACGCCATTTACGAGATTAACCTATACTTTCGTAAAATTTAACCTCCTGAGGCGTCTCGTTAAGAAGAATTAAGTAGATACTTTTGTTAAATTGAAAATAAATATAAAAAGAGTAATATAAGGACTAAGTTTTGAATGAAAGTTCTATAATCGATCTAAACTATCGTCCAAAAGTTTCGAATTACTTGATGATTCTTGTAAAAATTTAATATACTGATTAAACTTGAAATCATCTATCATTAATATATCAAATATTAACAAGTTAAATTATCTTTTAAGACATTTTAGCATTTTCTTATATCCATAATGCTTTATTATAGTTAATACATCCATAATTTTCCAAAACATGAATATCGTAGATAACTTCTGCAAGAACCATGGAAAAATATTCAATTAGAAATAATCGAGAAACTACAATTGTCAGAATATTCAAAATATATGTGTCAATATGTGTATTTTTTGGACGATAGGGCAATTTAAGAAAAAAAATAGTTTCATTCCTTGACAAAAAAAAAGAAAAAAAACATAAGAAATAAAAACAATATTACTCAAACGTTTATATTAGCAAACAAATCTATCACGGGTTTACTCTAATGGCATTCATTTTGTTCGTATACTTAAAACTTTTGGGGCCTATTTATAAATATCGATAAAACATTAAATAAGAATCTTCTTGATAGGTCGTTCAATGAACTCCGTTCGAAAGGAATAAAATGATAATAGATGATTATTGATAAACACGCACATATATTATAAAGAATAACACGCGTGATGAAGGAAGATTCAACTGGAGGGGTCAGTAATACGCAGCTAAAGTTCTACGTCTCGTTGAAAGCGTGTAACTGGTAGCAGAACCCAAGGGATTACTGGTAATCTGTGGTAAGCTACGCTACGTGTGCAGGTACCAGCAACCTGTTTCGGATATTGTTACGACGAGGAGCCGGGAGCCATTTCAACGGCGAGTCGTTCGAACTCTAGTATCCACTGTGCTGTTTCTCTTCCGGTACCGGCACCAGCTCGTTTGTAGACTCGTTAGCACCGTACCGCGGATACGACGAGGAGATTCGATGCTTTACAGACGAATTAGCCAAATGTTGCGAAATTTCCATCGTATCTTGTCAATTTTCCCTCTCCTTTTGTAACTATTTCTTTCTCTCTCTCTTCCGAGCTCTAACGAACGAGACACACACGCTCGCCAATTTCAATGAATATTTTCTCAACGAAGAAACACTCTCTATCTTTCTTTCTCTTTGTTGTATTGGAAAATGGTCAAATTGGTTACTTGCAAAAAATTTATAGCATTCCCTTGAACGTTTGTTGTATTTGCGAATATACGAATAATTATAATAGGAATGGAAATGATTAAATAGAAATTCAATTCGAATAGGAGAATATTTTTGTATGTGGAATATAACTAACGATAAGATATAACGATGGACAAGTAGATGAAAATATATTTTGATATTAAAAAGAAAATAAAAAAAAAATACAGAAAGTATTTTCTAGTTACGGCTAAAAGAGATCCTTTACGATATATATAATAGTGAGATCAACATGCCAAGGTTCTCGTGTAATTACAACGCAATAGCCGACTAAGCTTTCTCTAAAGACAGATATTAAATCAGTTCGTTCACACGTTAGCGACCAATTTAACGACACTGTCATCGTAAAGTATTCCTTCTCTCTCTCCCTCTTTCTCTCTCTCACGCACATTCACTTATTTTTTTCTTCTTTCTCTTTCCCACTTCTTTCTATATGAACAACGACCTTCCTTTAATAGCTTAACGCATTAACGTTAGATGTATCTTCCCATCCTTTCGCCATGCTTGTAATAGTTGATCAACGAGAAGAAAAGAGAGAACTTGGCGTCAAACCTTTTGATAACAACTCTTTCGAGCTGGTGTTTCACTTCTCGAGTACTTTACCAAACGAGATTTAACGCCGTAATCACTTTATACGAAATAGCTTCTCGTACTCTTAAGATTCCTTCGAAAAGGGAAGAAAGTGAGACTTTTAAGCGAATAACTTTTATCCCTTAATTGAGAGTCGTTAGTTCTTTAAAGAAAAAAATTATTTCGAAAATAATACACATACTTAGAATTGTTTTCAATCTGATATACGAAGAAAATACAAATTTTGTATTATCTAACCGAAAGACGTAAAGATTTCAAAATAACATTGTGATTCGCGGTTTAAAACGCTTGGCGGATAGAAGTGAATTCTCATGCGTTTAGTGTATCGCAGTTTTGTAGAACGAGACCCCAGGGTACGATATTCTGTATTATAGTCGTCACGCGTATATACGTTCATGAGAAATACGTAATTCGAGTGGTTCGTATCGGTAGCCGTTCTATAACGCACTATGCCGCTTATGTAAAGCATACTACGTTCATGTATGTAGATACACAGTATACAATATATGATAATACGTAACATGGGACTGTTTGCTAGAGTTGAAAGGATATATCATTGAGCAGGAAGGAATATCCCAGTAGTAAAAACACCGATTGTTGAGTCGAAAGTTGAATATAAAGTTATATTAAACAATATAACTTTTCGTACATTTTCAAACGAATAAATTCCATTTCATATGCGTTTTTTGATCAAAAATATTTATCACATTTGGTTTTTCAAAAAAAAATGTTCATCAATAATCCTATTCTATAATAGAGCCGAACTATACAGAAACTTATTGACCCACAAAATGGTAACAAGTTTATTAAATTCAGTCTGAATTCCATAACATTGTGATCTATAATTTACCAAAACTTATCAACCCATAAAAACTCTTATATTATATAATTATAAAAACTACCCAACTATAGTATCACTTTAGATCAACTCATACAAATTATACAAAATTTACATTAATATATAAATTATACTACAAAGAATTATAAAAGGTGTTATAATATATTAAATATTAAAATTAGGTCAATCATATTAAATATAATAGTTTTAGCTCATAATTAAAAAAATTATTTAATTAAACGGTATTATCTTTTTTTTTTCGTAAAAAATCAAAGAAGTCTTCATTAAATGTTCTCTCGCAAAGTGCAAACGAATGTGATGAAGTCTTCCCTTTCGTTACGCAAAGAATGACAAATGGATGACCATTAGAACGATTTCGTGATCATTTCGTCCTTCCATCGTCCAACACTTTGCTTTGAGTCACACGCAAAAAATTAATTACCACCACGAGCATTCGCATCAAGTGCGGTAAAATCATTGGTTGCGGGACTCCCTCGTCGTTGATTCATGCGACTATGTGGTATACCTATACACATACGCGTATATATGTGTACATACGTGTAAGCGATAAATCTTTAGAAAGATCTGTAATTATAAAATACAAAAAGCGGGAGAACAGCGTGAAAAAAGAAATTAAAATTATTTAATTATTGCTGATATATAGATAAGAACTAAACTAATATCTCGTTAATTTAACTACTAATTAATTTACTAATCGTTCACATCATTATACTAATTTGAAGAACACTTTGTCATTCTAAAAACGTAGACACGAGAACATAGGTATTATTTAATTCTAAATACAATTAGTCTCTAATATCTTACTTATATAAAATGCTATTTTATTTGAATTATTTTATTATTTTGATTATATTACTTTGATTATATTAAAATAAAAATTACATATTTCCACTACTTTTAATAAACGTATTTATATTTTTAAAAGGAAAAATTCAAAAAATAAATGATAAAATGTACCACGCGGATAAGATTCGGTATATATTTTTATATCTATACTAACGCAATTACGGGTAAACGTTAATGCATTGAAAATCATATAAATGAAACTTAAAAAAAGATAAATATATCATACATTTATTTAATTTTGTGGAGCTTTCGAAAAACAAATATTCAGTGATATTATTATACATACCTTTTTTGTTAGTTAATAATTCATAATATTTTTGTAAATGTATTTAAAAATTTAATAAAACATGACCATACTCTCGTAATAAAGATTATACAACGAGGAAAAACTATGTAATTAGAGACATATTCGTTAATGTTATATTCGTAAGACAAATGAAGTTTAAAACTCGTATAAATGTAACGTATTTCGAATAGACGCTCTCGGCAAAACGCTATTTCGAAACTGACACGAATCGTAACGGTACTCATCAGTACGGTACAACAGCAATCCACCTTGTAAAAATTTGAAAAATTTAATGGCCTCATTATCATTTAATACGACGCCAGAGAAATATGACTTCTCATTTTAGAAGAGAGTATCAAACACCGGAGGAAAAGGGATTGTTAATGAAGAGATAGATCAAAAGGAAATACGAAGAACCTTCAACGTTATAATAATTTAATTGAAAAAGTAAGAAAAAAACGAAAACCTTGTGATTTCTTTCCCCTCGTTGATTAATTGCACCTGTTGGAACGAAAGCATTACAAAATAAGTATTCGTGAATAAGCTTGTCGACGAAATTCGATCACACGCCGCGGTACTTTTTGTAACGCAACCGTTTAATTGCAATTGTAATTAACCGTGGTCGAAGCTGCCCAATGAGCGTATTAATTTGCCACGGAAAATGTTTGCGGACGAGTGTATTTATATTGCGCGATATACGTCGTACGCGTATGTGTGCACGCATGCCAACGTGCGTGTGTACGGATCGATTTAGCCCAGCCGAAAATTCATTTAACTTTCCAATTTTTCCGATAATGTCTCATTAATTCTCATTAATTTTTATTATCGTTCTCTCATGAATCTGCAAAGATCGTGTTGCTCTGATTGATTTATATTTTTTTTTTGTACATTTATTAACATATAAATAGTATAATTTATTTATTGAAATATACTATTAGGAATACTAGAAAATCTGTATTATTTTCTAGATTTATGATTATCATCATTTTCATAATTTTGATTAAATATATTTAATTATAAATAGATATATAAGAGTTGTGATATACAATATAAATTACTTCTCAATGTTAAATCCCGCACACATATAATCCGACAAAAATATCCCCCTTAATGATCGAATCTTTTTCCCACACATTTAGTCCCTAACTTTCTACCAATAAGACATATCTTTTTTATCGCACAACGATAAATTCAGGTGGGTTTAGCGCCGAGGTTTAATTAAACTAGTTTGGTCGTCATTCCGTCCCTTTCCAGAGCCCAAGCTTGCTTTTACGTGTCTCCGTTAGAATCGATCGGCCACTTTAATTTAGTCGCTCGCGAACGGAACGCACTCTTTACGTTATATTAGTAAATTTATATATAGGTAAAGAAAAAATATATCTATACGATACGTACTAGTAAATATCATTAGTATTCTTAAAAGTACCACTTTATTATACGTACTCGAGGCAATAAACGAGAAATACCACGAGCCATTTTTTAACCGTTCATTTATTTTCTTTCAATAACTACTCGTTCGATTATAACAAAAAAAAAATGTTAAGTTAATGTTAAATGAAATCAAATAATTTATATTGGCGTCTCATTTTGCGAGACAGATTCAATATATTATATTAACGAATTGTAAAAAAGAAAAAAAAAGAACAAGTAGTATTATAAGAATTATTTTTTAACGTCCTTTCAGCATTAATGATTCTCTTAGCAACGCTAAAGAATGAGATCCTGTTGATCTCACGTAATCAGTCTTACGTAAAAGCCGTCATAAGCCGTGTTGTGTAGTTCCCATAGATCGAAACACGGATAACGACAATCCTCCCGTGGATATGAAAATTTACGAGTCGCCAACGTTATTCCGATCGTTTCGTTTCTCGTCAAAGGAGGAGTCACGAAAATTTATTTACCATAGGTTTCGGGTCAGTAAAAAAAAAATCCTTGATATTTTGATCGTTCGAATAGGCTATTATTCTTTGTTCTTTGCTGTGCGGCAAGCGAATCGATTGGTTGCTTGCTTGCTTGCTTGCTTGCTTTGATAGATGCTTGACAAATCAAGAACCTAACTCGTAACTTTTTTTTATCAAACTTTCAATTATCCAAAGGTCCTGCCCCTTGAGCCAAGCAATTACAAACACGCGACTCTCTCCAACATAATTTCAATAAATATTTGCATTCTTTTAACTAAATAAAAAAAGGCCAATTAAAATCTGAAGACAACGACGTTTTTATGATAATTAACACATTTCCAGCTAACGTTTCAATTAATATATTAATCCGAAAATATTTATATATCTTATATTCTATACCTACATGAGAGTTCGGTATAGAAAATATGCAAACATTTCTAAACACAAATATATATATATATATTGATATGCCAAATAAATTAAATTATCAAAATTAGTCCTATCTAATTTGAATATAAGTATATCATATGTCTAAAAATTTATCAATTAAATAATTACTATTACAGCAAACGAATTTCTCTATATGTTATACGACCGTTAACTAAATCGAACTAAATGATATGCATTTACATATCGTTGAAAAACGACAAAGTTAGCGCGTAAAGTAACGAATGGGACTGAATAAATAATAATAATAATCATAATTGGTAAATGGAAGGAAGTAGAAACTGTGTAATTAGACGACTCGTTTATGCAAATAAAAGGACGCTAATTACGTCGTAAATGCGGTAACCATATCAAGATCAATATTCCGCGTCGCGTTTGTTGTTTACGCGAGTCTCATAAGCGACGTAACGTAAAATGAAAAACTCTCAGACTTTTGAGGGGACCCATTGAAACACCATAATTTACTTTTTTTTACTTTAAAGAGAGTATTTGTTGAAAAGCAATAACATTATTCATAAATTAAAATACGACATCGATGCGACCGTAACAACGTTCGCATGAATATCAACTTTATTTGTGCGTTATCAAATTAATAAAAAATATGAAAATAAAAAGAAAATCAGAAATACTAATAATAGAAAGTTTAAGAGTAGGAAAAAAAACGATTCGATTAAAAAACAAGGTAAAGTTCACTCGGATTTAGAATTTGGTGCTTGGCAATAAAAGCAAATAGGTGTCGCATAAATACTACTCTGATAACTAGGCTCACAACTTACCGGGCTTATCCAGATCAGATACGTCGACCTGCGAGTAGACCGAGGCCACTCCCAGGACCAACAAAACTGTGGTCGTGGTTGTAGTGGTGCTACTATTCGTTGCGGATTGCATCGTCGAAGCGATGCTAGCGAAGTTCCACCTGCACCTCCACCACATTTTTTCTCTTCTCTCTTTTTCCTCTTCCTCTTTCCTCTTTCTTCTTCTTCTTTTTCTTCTTCTTTTTCTTCTTCGCACTAATTATTCACAAA
This sequence comes from Polistes canadensis, assembly GCF_001313835.1. Lineage (NCBI taxonomy): Eukaryota > Metazoa > Arthropoda > Insecta > Hymenoptera > Vespidae > Polistes > Polistes canadensis. The sequence continues at coordinate 118,732 of NW_014569784.1, forward strand.
ATAACGAACAAAAAAAAATAAAAAATAAAACGGGACACACGTTCCCTTCAGTTTTTCTTTTCGTTCTTTCCTGGTATTACTCCTGCTAAGTGTTAGCACTCCATAAACTTAGGACAGTTTCGAAATGGCACTACTAATTGCAGCCACGAACCTTCTTTTCGTTTTCTTTCTTCCCTCCCATGTTCGTTATGCCAGCAACGCGTTCGCTGCCGTCGCAGCATTGCGTCCTGGACATTTTCCCTTAATTTCTTTTACCTTGCCTCTTATTTTTGTATTATAACCTTCTAGGTGGATTGATTTTCAAATGGATTTTTGATAAAAAGTATATTACTTGAAAAGTCGACGAGATATAATTTTTAATCCATTAATAACATCTCTCGTACAATGTACAATTTTTGTTTTTCTAATTTCAGATATCTCCGGACAAAAATTTGTATACACGTGTATGTCTGTAGAAATTGATGATAGAAAATTTGGAAGAGACACACTTCGATAATGGCAATGTTACGACGAAAACTCATGAATATCTATCTCATGTTTCGTTGGCAGTTTAGTGATAATAACTCGTGAATTTGTCACGTTTCGTTGGCAGTGTTGAAAGAATTATCATTCGAAAATACACGACGAGATACAATTTTTAATCCAATAGTAAAATCTCTCGTCGAAAATTGTCGTCGTATTTCGTTGAAATGTACAATTTTAGTTTTTCTAAATTTTAAATATCTCCGGACAAAAATGTGTACATATACATGTATGCCTGTAGAAATCGGTGGTAGAAAATTTCGATGCAACACACTTCGATAACGGCAATATTACGATGAATGTTCGTGAATATTTCACGTTTCGTTGGCAGTTTAGTAATAATAACTCGTGAATTTGTTACGTTTCGTTAGTAATGTTGAAAGAATTATCATTCGACGAAACACGAATTTAGTTTGATTTGGTTAGCTTTTATCAATCTCTCTCTTTCTCTCTCACTCTTGAGAAATAAAATCTTTCAAAAAGAATCACGTGTATCTTTTACATTCAGATTAGACCGATGATAAAAGCGTCTCCGTATTTTTATCAAAGAAGAGTAACTTAGATTCGTTGACAAAGTAACTGATAATTATCAGCAAAAAAAGACGAATCAGAAAGATTGATTGAACTCACTCATAAGACAATCCTTGGTAAGCTCTGAAAATAAGTTTCAATCGAAACTGTAAATATCCCTTGGTGATACAAATCGATTCGTTCTAATCGATCCTCACGTGTCTTGTCAAAACTATTCACGAGAGCGTGTCACGTGCGTACACGTACGGGGATTGCGGTGAGGTTCTTTTTTTTTTCTCTCGATCGAATTTTGTGCAAATGTCCTTTGACAGCGATAACAAGAAAATAAAAACAAAAGGAGGTGGGGGGAGAGAAAAAAGGAAAAAAAGAGAGAAAAGAGGAGAAAATGGAAAATAAAATAAATTGCGGAAACAAGTAAACGAAAATCTATCTTTAAAAACGAGCTTATCTTTAAAAATACAAAAATCCGTTAGAAATGTCACTGCATCGACGACGGATCATCGACGAAGGCCGTCCATTTTTTATATTCCATCGACGGATTCCGCACCACGTATAAATTTACCGTCGTCATCCGCTAGCATACGTTACGATCGATTTTATTTCGATAGTAATAACAATCGTCAATCAATCGATCGATCGATCGAACTAACTACAAACAACGATAAGAACAAAAAATGATGAGTTCAAAATAAGAAACCAACTTCGTGTGACTTTTGTTTTTCTTTTTTCCTTTCCTTTTTATTTATATCAACGTAAAAACAAATCTTCGACGATTTTCACTCATGACAAAGTGTACTTTGATATAACGCGTTATGCTAGTTCGAAATAAATAACGCGTAAAAACACCTTTCCCATGACGGAACCACATCGAGTCCTGACCCGCAGCGGCTCGGCACTGAAACCATTGAGTAGCACGAATGACTGTCGCGAGTCTCCTCGGTTATATCCGTATTTGCTCGGATACGTTCGGGCACGCTCGCTTTACTATCCTCTTCTATTCTATCACGCCACCCTCTTTCTCATTCTCTACCTATCGGCGAGTCGAATTTCTCTCTCTTCTATACCGAGATAGTTCTTTTCTTTTTTTCCTTCTCTCCCACTTTTTTTCTTTTTCTTTTTCTATGAAATATTAAAAAAATAAACAAATAAATCTATATTTCATTTATATTTGTATCTCGATAATCACGATAGCAATCTATTATTCAACAAAATTATATATTATTTATTTTACGATTTATTTTATAATATAAAATAATTGTAATGTAAACAAAAAATCATATAATTCATTTTTCCAATATTTTGACTCAGTTCGCTGTCATAATTATAGTCACATTTATTCATTTTTCATTTATCTTTCTATTATTAATTTCAATTTGGCATATTATAACATTTTTATATTTATATTTTTCTTCATATGTTTTAATGATCTATTCAACAAATTTAGAACATCGAATAGAACGGAGAATCTTTTTTACCCCAGATGAATTCCTAGTAGTTTACATTAGAATTCTCGTTTCTACGTGTTTATATTTAACTACATATATTTTCTTCTATTTTTTGATATATCTCGTTCTCTCTCTTGCTTGTATTCCTTCCGTATATCGTTTTATTTAGTACGTATCTCCAATGAATCTCCTCCCAGTCTCTCTCTCTTCCTAACTCTCTCTTACTCCCTCTTCGTTATTCTCCCATGCAGAGGATTACTATGATTTAGCGACACGGCTAATGAGTCGCCATAATCGTCGTGGTGCAGGCACCGTACAAACATCGTGCGTGCAACTTGCACTCACCAGGAACGAGATGCTCATGGGTACTGTCTTACTTCGTTATCTATGTAACTCACCTAAGGGAACTCATCCCCCCGCGTCTCTCTCTCTTTCTCTCTTTCACATATATACACAAACACTGCGTTTCTATCTCTTATGGTTTCACTTTGTTAGTTTCCTATTACAGGAAGCCGCGTGTTAACGAGTAACCATTGACCTCAGGTTCCATTCGAAGTTATCTAGAATTTATTATTATTTTTGAAATCCGAAGAAGATGTTTCAAGTTCTTCGGAATAATGAAAAAATTAGTGATTAAATTTTTCAACGGACATTTTCCAATGTTTAATAGTCGAACGTTGAATATACTTTGACTATGCTTTATTAATTAACATTTCTGCATCTATCTTGCATGTTCGGTTTATCAGCATGGAACATTGAGCATTCTAATTATTGATGCGCATTATCGATTCGATGCATAAAAGAGCGACCAATTGCAGGGTTTATTAAAGTTTCCCCTTACGTTTATCCTCTCGATGCACGGCTCGACAAATTTTATTATTCCCCATCTAACGATCGATCTGTCTCATTAAACTCGTTAGAAATGTTTGCTCATGACAAATACGTAACGGACATTACGTCGAAATTACAAATTAATAGTTTATTTGCTTTTATTGACTTTGTTTATTCGTAAAAAGATTCACAAATGAATTCAGTTTCGAGAAATTTTAAGGAGAGAACGAGAGACTCGTTATCATTCTCAATTAATAAATAAATAATTAGCGCATATGTAGTTTTTCGAAATATTATAAAATTTTTATAGAAAGAAGTTAGACTCGCGTAAGATATTTCTATCTAAAAATGAAATTAATTTGAAGAATATATGGAGGGGAAATAATCTTATAAAAGATGATATGAAAAGTGTTGAATGTTTGTGTTTGTATTATATAAGCAAACAGCAACAACGAGTTGAATTCTTGGCTGGTACGCAAGTAGGAGAATGCACGTAACCGATGCACAAGGCCAAACGGAGGACACGTACTTAAGCCGTCGACGAAAACTGATGGTTCGTGCGTAGCAAGTGCATGCGCGAGATAACGACCCTCGAAGCTTCATGACTCTAGAGAACTACCTCCGATCGCGATAAATTCTGGCTTTCGTGTTTCCATCGCTATCGGGAATCGACTGCAAATCACTTCCTAATCCTCATCGAGTAGGTATCTCCGGAGGTACCTTTCCTAAATCCGCTTTGGGTTCGGGGCTTTAGTTTCGTATATCGTTATTCTCTTATCCCTTAGTTCGGCGTACAGTCGACGGCTCATCGATGATCTTTAAACGTAAATCACAATCGGTGGATATCTATGCGTTCGAAGGCTGAATATCAAATAGGATAATTGCGGTTCAAAGCTCGTTATAATGCAGAGAGTTTCCTTCTATCAAGTCTCTACGCGACGTCTTCTCATCTATTTAATATTAATAAATATTATCATTCGTCAAAATGTGAATGCTATTGTCTTTCTCTTTCTCTCAAGAAAATCTTTTAGTAGTATCTTCTCGATCCAATAAAATTAATCTATAATGAGTAAGGATTATATATAGTATCTTGATGATCTTTGATGAAGAAACTTATCGATCAATACGAAGCTCGATGAACCTACGAAGAAATGCAATCGATTTTCAAGTCATCGATCTTACGATAGGAACGAAATGTAAAGGGAATCGAATCAAGAGAGAAACTCAAATCTAAATCGGTAATCACGATTAAAGCCTATCTACCTACCTACCTACGTGGCAAAGATCTTACATCTCATGGTTGAAATTCTCGTTGAAGTCTAAACCACGTGGTAGTTCGACGACATTTTACATCGAGCACAGTACTCGCTTTCATGCACGCCCGACGGATTGGAACCCGACACCACATCATACATCATGATACATCGTTGAACACCCAGGCTGTTAATCCGAAGCACACGCTAGATGCGATGTAATTGGCTTTCCGGTTTGTTCTCGACTTTGTATACGCCATGAAACCTTCCAGGCGCGCTGTTTCTACTCACTCCTCTCTTACAACTTTCTTTTCTTCTTCAACGTCTTCCATTCTCCACAGATGTTCTCTTTTTACTCCTTTTCTGATACGTTCTTGGCTTATAAACGTTTGGCTTATACATATCTAATTATATACATGTATATAATTATACTTCCCTTGTCTCATTTGTTTTTTATTTGAAATATCTATTTACTTTTCTAATTTTAATGCATTTTTGTTTACAAAATATTTCATTGTCGTAATTAGTCAGCATTGACGTGGAAAGTAAGTGTATATTTTCGTTTAATATCTTCGATGATTTCATTCGTTAGATATTCCGAGACAGGAATATTCGTTCTTTTTTTAAAACAACCATACAAGAAATTTTTCTAACATATTTACTCGTGTATCCATAAACGTTTGTCGTACTAAGCAATGTGCGTTATAAGTAATGATCAACTTTTTCTTATTGGAGTCAAAAAATTTCAATTTGCAGTCAAGTTGCAAGCATTTGCAACTTAGTTTAAATCTAAGTTCCGTAGACTTAAATTTAAATTGAGATATTATATAACTCTTAGCATACGTTAAATATAAAAGTAATTTTATTTCAATATTTCGATAACCTGGAGCTGTATCCTTTTGTTTCACAAGTAAATATTGAAACTTTGTCTTCTCATGCAAGTAAATTTATATATATACATTTAAATCAATAATATTTTATATTATTACGTGTTTATTTTATCAATGTAAAGTATATTAGCGGTAATAGAGCATTATTATTATTTAAATTAGCAATCGTACAATTATTTAAACAAGAAATGATGAATAACTCACTATCTAAATTTAAAATAAATAAGTTTTACCATCGTGATGAAAATTAATTTGAATAATTATTACTTTCTATTATTATACATTTATTTTATCAATACTGAGTGTAAATTTAGTAACCAAACATAATTATTATTTAAATAGTAACGAACTTGATAATTACAAATTGTCGTTAATATTTTTATTGAAATCCGATAAAATGTACTACACTAATTTACATACCTTAAATAAATATCAAGCAGTCAGCAAAAATGATTATTCTAATTTTCGTGGACGGACTAATGTAAGAGAGCCGCGTGGTTTACTCCTCGAAATTTATTGCCATACTAATTGTTTTTCATTCGTTAAAATCATTTTAACCGTTCATTGTTATCGTTTGCATAGCTGATATAATCGTTAAATTTTGTCTTTTGTTTATTTGCGTTCAGTAAGTATAAGCAAATAATTTAAAAAGTATTTGTCTACCTTTTATTTGTAGACATGATATAAAAAAAATAAAACATGTTTTCACAAATATCACATAATCATCATTACAAAAACTCTTTCAAACGTATAGGATTAATCAATCAAAGATCGAGGCACTGGCAAACCATTCTCAATTATTGTTGGTGTTTTGAGTAAAAATCGATCGAAGAAAATGGAAAAAACTTATCAGCAATTCGTTTCTTCGTTTGTTTCACTCGAAGTAGAGAAACGAACGAGTTCGTAAGTGGAGGGTGAGAAACGGTAGATGGCCTGTAACAGTTAACTACGGTACAGGGGAAAGATGCTAGAACTAAGGGAGGTGAAGAAGAAAAAGGAAAGGAAGAAAAGGGGGTTGCGCCGGTGGCAATGTTGGCTGGTCGATGGGGTGGAAAGTGGGGGGGTTACTGGTACTGAAATTTATGTCGGTGTTTACGCGGAGTAGATGGCGTTCTTGGTTGAACACAGAAGGAGAATAGTTATTACGATTACGGGTTCACGAGGTACGAGCTCTTGTCCAAGAACTGCAAAATTTTCTTGTCTTTCTATTTCTCCATCTGTCTTTTTCTTCTTCGTATTCTTTCTTCGGTGAGATACGTCCTCAACAAAAGAATCGAAAGATCGCAAAGAATTCGTAGAATTGCTATAACACAGAAGGAATTTCTACATTCTTTGCTTGTCCAACGCCAAGAATACCAACCTATTTTTCATGTCGGTCCTTAGTAGTCGCACCATTAAACGTAACTACTTGCAATTTAATTTGCCCTTTTAAACGAAATTCATTGTAAACGTTTAACTCGTGGTATTGTTTATCAAACGTCTTTAACAGTATATTCATCTCTTGATAATCGCGTTTATTTCGAATTTTTCAACGAAAAATTCGAAGTAACTTTGAGAAACTAGTTCTCATCTGACTCTTGTCACGTTCGTTGGTCCGATTGAATTTTTCCCACGTTCTACCACGTCAGTATTGTCAGTATAAACGAAAGCGGAAATTTTCGATGATCGATTCCGAAGCGTTTCGTTGAAAGACGACGCTTCATTGAAATCATGCGTGCGTAACTATCGAAAAATATTCGACGATGTGCATAACATTTTTTTTTTCTTTTTTCTTTCTCTCTCTTTCTCTCTCATTCACTCTTACTCTTACTCCTTACTTATACTTATTCTGTCTTCGAAATGTCTCATCGATCGTTATCGTGAGGCGGTAACGTTTGAAATATTCACAAGCTTCGAGAAATAGGTGGGCCAAGCGGATCGTCAGAAGGAACCGTGAAAGTTGCAAGATGCCGGCGATGCTCGTCTCGAAAAAACGTGTTCTTGCAACGATAATGGAGGACAAGGCGTGCTAAGAATATCTAGAAGAGTCATCGCAACCGACAGAAATCTCCTGAGAACTCATGAAATGTACGAAGGAAACTTGTTCTTTCATTATGTTGATGACACCTCCGCAGTCAAATATAGAAAAATATTTAAAACCCAACCTTAACTTATATTAATATGTTTCTTACGATTATTATTTTTTTTTTATTTTTGTAATTTACAATAAATTTTAATCCTCGTATATCCATATTTTTGTATCTAACGTAATTTGAATAATGAAATATATACTATGTATTTACTGAAATCCAAAGATATTATCCTGTATAAATATTACATATTATTCAATTGTTCTTTAAAATTATTTATCGATAATATAAAGTCTGTGAGAAGACGGTTAGATTTCAATCAACGAAATCGTTTTAGAAAAATAATCCTCTCGGCATCGAGCAGGTGTTTCTGCTTGTTAGTTTAAACTGGTTTCTTTGGCGCCAAGCGAAGAACAAGGTAAAGAAAAAAATGAGAATAAGAGAAAAAGAATACCCCGATCGAAAGGCACTTACCGCTTGCTTCTTCCACTCATCAGCAAATTCTCATGATCGGTCCATCTCCTATAGTATTATTCACGGTAAGCAAAAGAAAGATAGAGAGACAGAAAAAGAGAATTTTGAGAGAAAGACGAAAGAAAGATCCATTGCAATATACTTGCAAAGTAGACAATGCGGTTGGATCAACATAAGCGTGAGTTGAAAGATCCAGTTGAAAGAACTATGGAAAGTGGAAACAAAGTACGAAAAGGGTGAAACAAGAGGAACCTTTCGACGAAAATTTTACCCCCCCCCCTCCACTTTCTCTTTTTCTTTCCTACCATCACGATATCCTTTCCTCCTCCATTTCCTCTTTCTTCTTCTTCTTCACCTTCCTGAAGCTTTTCCCTTAACGAGAAATGACTCATTCTCGTTACAGGCCGAGAAAATAGGGATCAGGAGAATAATAAAAAGGGATAGTGTAAGAGGAACGCATTATTTTTTTCGAATCGCGACGTATCTCACGAGGAATTAGTTTTTTTTTTGGAGAATTAATTCATACTATATGCAGTTTTATCAACTCTTCAAAGTTTAGATATCGATGTGAAAAATCATTCGTTTCTTCGAAAAACGCGAGCATTCCAATAGAAAATAAAAAATTACTATTTATTTTAAAAGTATATATACAATCAACTGTTACTTGACATTTATATAAAAACATTGTAGAAAATGAAAATGAATAGCAAAAAAAAAATAAATGTGAATGACAATTATTTTATAAAATTAAATAAATATTTATCAAATATACTTTGACGAGTACTTGTTAGTGAATTTCTCGATAACTCGAAGATTGAATACTCTCGCAATTCTTAAAATAGAACAGAGATGAAAAGTTATCATTTCAAATATAGGAAAACTAAACTATCACTAAATATAATTTCTTGTAAGAATGATCAATAGTCGAACTCATTGAGAGAAAAGGAAACAGCAACTCCGAGAAAAGGCAGTTGGAAACGGAGACGATAAACGAGTAGAAGCAGAACAGTTAGAACCATTATAAAATATAAAAAAAGCATATCGAATCATCGTTATGTCGAAACGGGAGCAGATTGATGTAATTTCATGGAAGATTCGGCATATTCAATGTCCAATGGAAGTCGTTTAATGAATGGAAGGCAAGGGACCGAGAGATTAAATCGAAAGTCTACAGATTAAAATCGTCGAGAGGCGTCCTACTTTTTCTTCTCGAGGCCGAGAAAAACCGACAGAGAGCTTGAGAAAAGTGAGAGATGGAAAGTAAAAAAAAAAAAAGAAGAAAGAGAGAGATATAGGTAGGAGGTGAGAGGGGGGGGAGAGGGAGAGAGAGAGAAAGAAAAAAACGCGTGTAAAAGAAGGAGGAATTAAATCGATTGAAAAACTTTGCCAATGTAACTAACTAAATTTATCCACCGCGTAGATGAATGTATATTTGCTTTTTTATCGCAAACATCACGTGAAATTTATTAGAACGGAATCCGGACTACCTTCTTCCGTGTAATCACAATTTTTCATTCCCTCTCACATCTTTTTTTTCTTTCATTTTTTTTTCGCTCCTACGCCTCTCGCCTTAGAGAGAAAGAGAGAGAGAGAAAGACAGGGAAATAAAAAAAAAAATATATAAAACATAACACGCGTTTTAAGCGTAAAGGTTTTATATTTGTTGAAGCGTATTTGTTTTTTATGAGAAACTTGACATACGTTACTAATTTAAAGTAAATTAATTCCTATGTTTACAGGTTACATCGTCACGCATAAACATCTCCTCACACTTCCAACTATCTTTTTCTCTCTTGTCCACTCTATGCTTTTCTATTTGTAGATTTTACAAAAAGTTAAAAAAACGTTAGATAATTTGACGTTTACATGTTTGCGTTAGAAGTTTTAATTTATTTAAACATTTCACGGAGACGTTGGAGAATTAAAACTATCGTAAAGTTTCGATTTCGAACAAAAAACTAGTGGAAGTAATCGAATTCATTAATCGAGTCGATCGATTCGGTCCGGCACGGTAATTGTAATTATTTTCTCGTTACAACGTCAAACCCTGTTTCTCCAATATCTCTATCGATCTTCCAAAATTAAGATCAAAGCTATCACACATTAATATATCTATTATTCTAAAATTCAATATTTCTTATTCTTTAAGAAGAAAAAGAAGAAATATTTGTTATCTCATCTATATTATATTTTGTTTCCTTGAATTTTCTTTTCAAAAACAAAAAAATCGCTTTATCAAAATTACTGAAAATAATATAATATGTAATATATGATTAAAAAAATGTTAAATATAAAAAAAAAGACGTAAACTTTTAATACTTTTTAACAATGATCTTATATATGATTGCAAAATATTTAGTTTTGGTATTCAGTTATGTCTATGTTTTTATTATCCAAAAACTTGGTATTCACCTCAGTCTTTGGAATAGATAGAGTGAAAGTGCTCTCTTCTAGCGAATAGAGTCGTTTTTCCATTTTTACGAACCTCTTCAAAGACCCTACTGGAACCACCGCTAGAGCGCGAATCGTAAGACGTGTTCCGTACTAAACTTTTTACAGTCTCGCACGTTTTTTGCATTCCGTAATATTCCCGATACAGTATATGAGATCAGTAAGTTCGTATGAATATCATATCCCAAAAGGTGCACGGAATATCTTTCCTATGAGACACTCTGCTCGAATAATGTAAACAAAAATATCAAGTTTACTTTTAAAAAAAAGTTTAATTTTGTTTTCGAAAAAAAAAAAAAAATTAGATAGAAATGCAAAAGTAACGATTGGAATTTAATTGAAACGTCTAACAAAGAGTAAAAAAAACATCAATTAAATTCTATAATTTTATCTAATAGAGATAATAATAGGAGAGAAATTTTGATTGTATCATTTTTAATTAACAAAACGGATAAATAAAAATCTCTCAATGAAATTATAAAACGATCGGGAAAAATAGATCGACGTTATTTTAATCATTTCGAAATGAGATTTTTCGAAAAATACGTAGTTAATAATTAATTTCTTTAAATTCTGATATATAACAAATAGTTAATTTGTCGAGACGAATCAATATTCGAGCATATTGATTTCGATAAGACTCGCCGCTTGTGTAGCAACATCGTGATCGCCAACACCGATGCTCTTGCAACATCATTAAACGATAGATCAGATAAAAGCGTAATTAAAGGGTTCGCGCGTATAGTAGGACGTAGCCGCCATGTTGTGCCGGAGAACGAAAAACCGAGTGGGGTGGGTTGGCATCGGATATAGAACGTCCGAAGGGTGGAAACGGAGGATGGCGACGGAGGGAAGCAACGGAGGGTAGGAGTTGAGGGTGGCAATCGAGGGTAAGGCCAGCCGGCAAATTGTAAAACGTGAGGCAGATTACGCACAGTGGCGGCACCGACCCGTAATAATAAATTATTATCGACGTACCGACATTAAACACCGTTCGACGAGGTGCCCGAATTGCCCTGCAAATTCGCCGTTTCGAACCACCCGCATAAAACGTGAAACACGCAAACTATAGGAACGAACGAACGAACGAAGGGAATAAAAGGATGGAGGTGGAAGGCTCGGGTTGCTTTCGATACTGATTTTGTTAGCAAAGCTTCGACACACAGTGCCCACCTGTGACCAGTATTATCCTTTACTACAGCAAACCAACGCATTCTGATTTAATCATCTGTTTAACTGCACCTATCATTATTTCTACGTCGTAGAATTCGCTTCGAAATGAAATTCATTTTAAAAGTCATACACTCATGTAATATCGAATTTTTTCTCTACTTGTATTTTCTATAGGAATCAAGATAAAGGGTTTATAATTTTCCTCGAATCGAAAGGACGATATCGTTTGGATCTCTCGGAAGAAGAAGACTAGAATGCTCGACCTAATTGTAAGTTATGTCGACCATCCTGACCATCCTTGCGGACGCAAAATTGTACCTTTCGTAACAAATATAGCGAGGGAAGTTCAATGCGGTAGAAACTGCAAGCATTGCGGTCGATCTTATTGTTTTGGTCGTTTCCGAGTCGGTGGGCATAGTAATATCAACCGTGCGAGTGCTACAATTAACAACACTGTATGAATGTGCATATATATGTGTGTGTGTGTGTATGGTCAGTGTGTGACTATAATATTTTAAGCGCGTTATAACGCGAACGACCTATAATCTCTGCCTTTATAGCAAATATTCAGCATTCGCTTTTCCCTCTGATTACACGTGTTTCAAAGATGTTGCTCTGGTATATTATGCGAATCTTAATGTAACGTAATAAAATAAAATTTCATTACGAGTATACATAAAATGTATTTACTTATCGTATTAATTACTTTGTTCTTTCTCTCTACTTCTCTCTCTCTCTCTCTATCACTTACACGTATATATGTATACATTACCGTGACAGACCGAAATTGGAGAATGTTAAAATTAACATGGTCGCTTGTCAAAAAATACCAAACACGACGGTGTATGAGCAAATATTTGGATTTATTCTTATACATTAATATTTCAGATGTACCACAAATGACCATGCGAATCTTAACATTCTTCAATTTTAATCCTTTCACCGTAACATATATTATATACATTTTTATTATCTAACGAACTGCTAATTAGACATACGCCCATATGCAAACAATAAAGAATGATCAATGCGTTGCAATACGTCAAATAATCGATAAAGTCATAAATGAAAATCTGCTTTCGACAACAAAACGTGATCCATGCGTCGCTTCAAGATTGAATTGCCGATATTAACGAAAAATTCATTAAACACATAGGATTTATAAATTATATTACGGCTAACATTAATCGGTTATCCTTGTGTGAGCGCGTGCACTATTATAAAAAGAGAAAAAAATAGAGAAGGTAAAGGAGGAAAAATGTAGTAGGTGGAAGAGAGAGAGGGAAAGAGAAAATCAGTGGATTCACGCAGTTTGGCTTTTGAACGAGGAGATAAAGGCATCCGCGGTCTACCTATTTCAATTGTTTAATCTTTATTGCCGTGGAGCGCCTGCTCGTAAATATTATTATTTAATGCGGCAGTTATATGGCACCATATTGGAGCGGCGTGAAGGATTTGTCGCTCGCCATGAAATAAATCATGCGACGCGCACCGACTACTATTCGAAAACTTTCCGAAATTATTTGATATTAATCTCTCGCTTGGCCACGTCGGGGTATAAAAGCTCGACGAAAAGCGAAGAGCCATCTTTTTCATATCTCACCCCGTTCGAGTTATTACACAAAATTCGATCGCTCTTGGTTATTTTTATCGAATTTCAACGAAATATATTATGAATTTTAAGATATATTTCCGAAAATACTACAAATGATTAATTATCTATTAATCTTTCACGCTTTTTAATAGTTTGTATATGTTACAGTCAAAGCACAAAAATCAGTAATTGCTAGTAATTCCTCGGCATTACTAAGAATGCAGACGAAGTCGAAAATTGAAATATTCTTCCAGTTTTTCCTAGGCATCGAACATAAAAATATTTACAGAAACTTTTCAAAGAAATATCAGAGATTGCACAATGCTAGAAATTGTACAACTTTCTTATTTCTTTGTAAAGTTTTGGTAAATATTTTTTATAGTAAAAGAGAGTGAATAGATTTTAATGAAACTTATATTAAATTAAAGTACACTATTTTGTCTACGCGTATAATACCATATCGAGTTATAAATTTAGCATATAAAGTTCAGAAAATGTCGGAGAATGCAATGCTGCAATTGTGCATGTTTGAGTGGCTTTTATTTCTACTAAATTTCATTACGAAAATGTTTATTACTAATTTTACGTAACAAATTGCTAAAAAATTATAATTAGTATGACGTATATAAACGTAGAGCAAAATTTAGTCTTTTAAAGGGTTTTTGTTCATAATTCTTGTGACTTTTAATTCTAAAAATATTTCTATGTCAATAAATGTAAATAAAGTATAAATGATGTAACGGGATGACCTAAATAAATTCTTGGAATTTACACACTCAGTTAGCCAACATAAGCAGCTTTTTTCTATTTGAATGGAGCTTCTTATTTACTACTATTTACTATTCGCTACGTATTTCTTGCCATTATGAATCGCAATATTTCAAGCGAGCATATTTTCGGAATGGAAATTCGTAAAGATATGAAGGAAAAAGTATTTTAAAAATACAAGAGTCCTCGTTTTACCTATTTACATATAAGCTATTTTTATAACAATGTATAGTTTATCAATTTAATGATTAAAATATATATATATATATATCACATATAAAAAAGAAATAATTAAATATATTAAAAATGTTGCTCCTAATAGATGAACAGTGTTTAGAAAAACCTTTGTATTCGAAGAATCAGATTTCATAATTATTCTCCGCTTATTGTTTCAATTACCAAGCATTAATTACACTTGACGACAAGATGTCTTACAATTAGATAACAGCTAGCAGGACACAGATGATCGTTCTTCTGACAGCTCATAAAATTTCTTTAGAAAACGATACCGACTTCCTTCCTTCTTTCCTTCCTACCTTCCTTTTTTTATCTTTTCTCGATCAATTATAGGCATGAACGGTGACACATTCGTTTCGAACTTGTGAACCAACATGTTATAGCCTTGATAAGTAAACATCCATTATCCTGGTAGGAAAGCAAAGTGCGAAGTAGCCCCGAGGGTTAAGGTTTACCTCGGAGGTCTTCGTACGAGTGAGTCAACTCGTTCGAAGAGAAGAGACAAATCGATCAAGCTCGATCTTTGGCCCCTTTTCGACGCTTGCTTACTTACTTACTTGCTTCCTTCCTTAGGATCGAAGGGAAAAATGTTACGCAGCGACCTCCCCATCATTGAGTTCCTTCCTCCACATCGACAGATATCGGGAAAAGATATTACGATCTCTTGATTGAGTTCGATCGATCCTTTCACGAGATTTCTTATTTTCCACCCCTTCTTATGGCGACCCTTCCAATGCTGCCGACAAACCAACACCATGAACCATCGACGAGATCAACTAGAACGGATGATTTAAGGTTAATTTCAAACGGATTAGCCTTCACCTCTCTCTATCTCTTTCTTCATCCTTTTCACAGTCTCTTCTTCTTCCTCTTCTTCTTCTCCTCTCTTTCTTTACCTTTTTCCTTCTCATATATATATACTCCTTTGTATATTTACTGATAGATTGCATGCACTTTGGGATCAAATGTTTGCTTTTAATTTTTACTTTCTTATGAGAAAATGCGAGAGACTGCTCTTGAAAATACATTCGTAAAATCTCTATAGAAAATTGATCGGACCGTTTGTGGCATATTTTAAAATCGACGAAAGACCGACATATGCCGGAAGAGATCAACGCTCGACAAATAATTGTTATCAACGATGCTTGTAATTGATTGAGCTTGAATGTTGCACTCCTATAAAACTATTTTCGAATAGAAATACTTGTAATTAGTTTGGACGATATTATTTATTTAAATATTTCTCTAGATATCTTTTCAAATTATCTTTTCATAAAGATTAGATTTGAAAATCATATTTGATCCTTAGTAAAAATTATTTTTCGACAGTCTTTAAGATAATACTCCAATGATGAATAGAAAAAGTATGTACCTCCATCAAAAGTTTTTAGAAAGTGTATCAGTTCGGTCATTTGAGAGAGCTATTACACAGATCGCGTGTTCCTCGGTATTCTCGTTACTCGATTATCAGGAGAGAACAACTCAATCGACCGACGTATAACTTTGCATGAATAATTTCGTAAAGTGTATACGTCGAGTCTACCTCGATTTACCATTTGCACGATCACACGCCTTTCGAAGAGCCGAAAGCATTAAGTACTCGGCTACAATACCTCTGGATATATCGTTGCGTAATATCACCATGTTGCATAACGATTTCCATTCCATTCTCTAAATGTGACACGCATCATAAAATAAAAGAACAAACAATAATAGAAGGATATCTACGAAATAGGAACAATGCGCGAACGATCGTAAAAATTTCAAGTGGACAACCCGCTCTCTCTCTCTCTCTCTTTCCCTATACATTTGAAACAAACAAGTCATCTAGAAACTTATTAGCGTTAATCGGTGAGTAGAATAGCCATAACGATCTACGTAATAATGTCATGTAATAAAAGTCAGATTTCTATCGCGGTATACAATATATTCTGAAGCGTTAAATGCTCTCTCGCATCGGATGATGCTTCGGCGAATTTCCATTAAAAAATTGTATTTACCGTGACGTTTGTTAGGCGATTACGCGAACGTAATTAGCGTAACAAAACCTGGATGTTTAATAACTCACGCTACTCGACGAGCATCTATGTCAATGCGAGGGCAACACTATCGACCACCACCGAAAACGTAACCGTTTTCCCTTGTTCCACCTTCGTCCGATGTTCGGATTACACTCTCGTTTGCTTCCTGTGTCGTTTACATCCCCTGTATATACCACGAGTATCAACAACGACAACGACAACGACAACGACAACGAATGCCTGCTGGTGTGACGGCAACGCGCCAGCCAACGAAACAACACGGAGACGAACTACACCGCGTTTCGCTTTAATACCTTGCAAAGAGTCGTTTGGTCGTCCGAACGATCGATGTTTCTGCGCTTCGTATCCGCAGAAACGTATGTCTAGCAATTTCGAGATTCGCACGTGAAAAATCGAAACGTTCAACATTTTTTTTTCCCCCTATTTTCCTTTCTTCCCTTTTTCTTTCTTTTTTTTCCTTTTACGTGAGAGAATTATAAGCTTGATTTATAGAAAATTTCTTCTTCTCTTATTCTCGAAAATGTTCTATTTTATGATTCCATTCAAGTTACGTACGAATATATATAACTAGAAGAAACAGAAAATGAACAAAAAATATATACATCGATAGGTTTTTCCGTTCTCATCTTTGTTCACAAAAGAAATAAAATGTAATTACCTATGATTCATGTCTCAGAATTACGTACTCTTTTGAAATGAATAACACAGTCGTGTGAATTCTCGTCTAACTGTTATAGAAAACGAAGATTATAACGATTTATTTGTATTATTTCAGACCAATTAATATCTTTAGCAAGATTCAAATAAAAGAACATATTATCGAATCTTATTAAGTCGCAATTAAGTCATTGGTAGAACTTAAGAGCAGTATCTGCAAGGTGTTCCATGAATAACGTTACTAATTATTTCAATATGTTGCCCTAATTGCAAAATATTTCATTTCAAACATTTGATCATATTTAACACGGTAAAAAAGTAATTAAATTACGAATAAACGACAAACTATTTAAACGATACAAATATTATAAAATTATATCATATATATATATATATATATATAATATCAAAGTATTATGTTCGATGCCTAGGAAAAACTGGAAGAAGTTTTCAATTTCCGACTTCGTAGTAATGCCGAGGAATTATTAGCAATGACTGATTTCCGGCTTTGACGGTAACATATATATAGTAATATAGTATAAGACGTCATTTGGTCGGACATTCCTCCCAAGGTCCTAGGGTTTCGCTGTCTTGTCGTGTATCTCTTCCGCTTCGAGGCGTCGCGTCACGATAACCCGGAGTGCCAGTAACTATGAGAACTTCCATTCCAGGATTACGAGCATTTCTCGTGCGTCCTTACGAATATATGCCCTCTGGCAAAGCCCTTCCCTTTTCCTTTCTCTCCCTTTCTCACCCATCCTCTCTTTTCTCCTCCCCTTCTTCCTTTTCTAACTTCTAAGTCATCCGATTCGTAGTCCCGTCGAGTCCTTCTCATCATGTCCTTCTCAATGTTGCCTTCCAGAAGCATCGTGGGAGACAAGACGAAACGAGACTAGCATCATAATGAACGATCCGAATTACTGAACCATCAATATACATATATACATACATAGGTATATCCTATATACTTACGTATCTACTTATACTTAATTAGGTAGTTGCCCTGCTAACACTCTTGCAAAGCTCTGCTATTCGGTGTGTTTCATCGGCATCGCTGAACTCGTTTGATCATTAGAGAGTAAAAGCTACGATCGAAAAAGAAAATAAACGATTGCCTACCGTTAACGATCAAAGTGACGCGGTAAATAATGATCAAATGAATGTGATTGATTATTCTTTCTATCTCTTTAAATTTGGTTCATTTTTTTTTGTTTAATTTTAAATGTAGACAAAATCTGGTCGTATTATAAATACAAATAAATAATACATTTTTATATACTGTTTATTGGTATTTCAATGGACAATGAAATGTTTTAATTGTTTCATTAAAAGTTACATATTCATTCAATAAATGGAACCTTTCTATAGACTTAACGAATGTAGAAAATTGATATAATATGTAAGACAATGTAATAAATGTGTAGAAAATATAGAAATATGATAACTCTAAAAGGGTTAAGTTTAATTTTCTTCTAGCTAATATAATCATCGACTTGAAGACATATCATTAGTCATCCGTTTAAGTACATCTCAATCATTTAAGTAATCTAAATTCTTTGAGTTACGCAAATATATTATCTAATGAACACCCGAAGTATTATGAATATATAGCTAATGACAACATCAAACTTTTCGACTTGTAATTCAACCCACGTTAGAACTTTATTATATCATAAAGTATTTGAGAAGATGGGAGAAGGGATTATCTTCAGCAAATGTTTCTTATTAGATGTGCGTAAAAAGATAAGAGAGAAGACAAAAATATCGAAATTATCGGAAAGACATTGGTAGTTGATAACTTATAATCTTAATATCACGATCTTGCTTTTGCCTTTACGAAAAAAACCGTTTAATTATAGAAACGACTTATTTAACGTTGAACGTCAGGAAATAGATAGACTGTGAAGTATTTTTTGAAACTAAAAATGACGGATCGCGGCCTTTGATCTCATGAAATTCCATGTTTCTTCGTCTTTTGAAATCATTGACTTCTCGTCACGCTGAGTAGACTTACCAACGCTCGTTAAACTTATTACGTTTGCATAAACTTCCAAATTGGAACGTGTCTTCCATAAGGAAAACGTAGAGTACGAAGGTAGAACGATTTCGACAGGCTGTAATTAAGAGAACTACTAGTATATAGACCTGTCATTAACGTGGCAGCGTGATTATTCGAAGTCTAATCACGGGTCCGAAAGTAATGTAACATTTTAGCAAATGTAAATAGGCATGTAGGATTGTTCTTTGTAGTTATTGGTTTTTATTGTTTGTATCCTGAATTTTTGTTTTTAAATTATTCATTTACTCATATTAAATGTGATTTTACTGATCGTTATAGATAAATTTTAAATATAATATAATATATTTAGATTACTTGTGTATATATTTTTCGTAAAGGAATTTTGAAATTCTTTTTTTAGTTGTATTTCATGTTTTACGTAATAAACTTTAATTAAATCTCAATTTTAAAATATTTATACAAAGTATAATCTGATTACACAGGTAATGTAACCATAGTATAATTAATTATTTTCTTATGGGTCGACAAGGATTTACGCCATGAAATCTTACGATCTAAATTTTTGTTTGATTTTGAAAATCAAAAATTCATTCGAAAGATAAAAATTGAGTACTTAATTTAAAAATATGACTTTTGCAAAGAAAATAATTATTTTTTAAATAATAAGAGAGGGTATATAAAGTACTTTCACATTTCAAATGATTCCTTGAGTACCAAAATGAAACAAAATTGTAACAACGATAATTCAGCACGTAAACCGTTGCAAAAATATAGTAAAAAAAACGCTTTTAAGTATGAATTAAATATTCTTAACTTGTATCCTATCGGGTTTATCCTTTCCTTTTCAGAAAAGAACTCTGGTATAAACTTTAGAGAAGAAAAAGGAGGAAACAAGAATAAGGAGAATAAAGAAAGTTTTGAACTCGACGAAACTACGACGACTACCCCCGAATCGTTTCGCCTTCGCGTCTATTTCGAAACAAATTCTATCCGTGACCAATGCGAGCAGCCGTTAACACCGTTAACGCCGTTTCTTCGTTGGTCATTATATCGCGCGGGCACTTCTCTTCCTCGTTTCATTGTATCGAGAAACTTTTGAGGATGAATCGTTCTAAGAGTAAAGAAAAGAAAAGAAAAGAAAAGAAAAAAAAAGAAAGAAAGAAATCTCTTGGACAGGATTCAAGAAAGTATCAGGATCGGTAGAAGTTTTCGATAATTTAATTAACCGTTCCTGTACTTTAGATTCCCTTAAGAAAAGATAATTAATAAGCATTTTAATTGGGATGAATTGTTGTACCCCGTCTAATATTTAAAGTATAATAATAATAATAATAATAATACTATATTAATATTCTCTCTTTTTATCTGAGAAAAATATTCTCAAGTCATTTGTAAAAGTCAGATAGAAATATGAATAAAAAGAAAGTATAAACTTGTAAAATCATTGGGGATACTTTTCGTGTATACATAGTCGTGTATCGAACACGGTCGAACGAGTTACCCTTCCGTCGGCTTCGTAGTACTCCGCAAAATGTCGATCCACGTAGGAGAGTTATACAGGAACGAGTGATGTACGACACGAGTAATATATTTCAGCGACCGGTAGTAGCAGGGCAACGCTTTAGCTGCAACGTCCATATATTCGCGAACGATGCATACGTCAACCTTTGCTACTACGAACGGACTTTCGAAGCGAGAGCGGAGGATACAAAAAGAGTGAAAGAGAGACAAAGAGAGAACGAATATACGAGAAAAAGAGAAAATATAGGATCGAGGTAAAACATTCATTAGTTAGGTCATTCGGTGTTATCGAGAGCTTTCATATAAAAGTTCAGACTCGTCGAAAGTAATTTCGAAATGATTTTTAATATCCTCGTTACAATGGAACAAATTCTACTCTCTCAGTAATTTAGAATTCAAAAGTACCTACTTTACAAAGATTGTTTATCATATCGCATGTTTAATGAATGGACGGGATATATCATACAGAGAGATTTGTTACAATCGATAGTGTATGCTCGTATTTAGAAAGGTCACAATTTTGTAATGCTACAGATTAATGACTCATGCTTGTTTGATTAATGATTAATAACTATTGTTTGTACTTAATTAATACTCTAAGTATTAAATATTCATTCTGTCTAAAAAAATTGAATTTACAGGCCTATTTTATTTCATAATACGATATGAATCCATCAGATAACATATTTATTTCAGAGAAAAATGTTGAATGCACGTAGGACACTTTTATATTACATATATATATATACCACAAAATAAAAAAAAGGTCTTTACTCCGGATGGAAATAGTAAAAATATCCTCGATGAAACAACGTAGGCATCGTTTGAATGTGCCGATGTAGCCAAACGAAATTTATTATTCGCTCGATATATCACTCGATAGCGTGTGTAACGCGTGGACGCACCGACGTTTCGTGCAGCATTACGCACACGCGGCCATTTGATAACTGCCAACGCACAGCCTGCTCCCGAATGTTCCAAAACGAAAATTACTAATACTCGGCTAGATATCACTTGCAATAGAATGTATAAAATATGATTAACATTATTTAAAAACGTGTCTTAGGCATGTATGATAATTAATCACGTCCTAAAACAAAGTAAAATGTGAAAATGAAATATTAACGATATATAAGAGATAATTTTGTGACAATTCTGTAGAAATCCGAAGGTAGAACTTTAACTTTTCAGTGGAACCATACAATGTACCTTTCCAGAATCCTACCTACTTAAAATTAAAGTTTTTACATTCGTTTAGAAAAGTATGCTACCTGCCTGCATATTACCTATATTTAAAAAGAGCAAACATACACACCAACACATTCACTCCACGGTTCTCTCACATACCACCAGGGTGTAAAAGCCTACACTAGAGAGCATGCCCCGGGCACCTCCGACACCCTAGTTCAATCGCGTGTTTGCTAAACTTACATGCTAATGGGAATACGTACCAACTGCTGTAATCGACTGTCAAGGCTAATAATTATTGCATAAATGACTAAAGCAAAAATACAGGTATATGCCTACTAGTATAAATGCATACTAGTAATATAGGAGCATGTGAAAATTTCCACAAATAAGTGCGGTAACTATACTATGCTTTGTGAATAAGGGTATATATATATATATATATTTTCTTTTTTACAATTTTAAATAATATTTAAATCTAATATCAAAATGTAATATATAGTACACACAATATAATACATAATAATTTTTATCAATCCTA